>NC_091366.1:30000-315000 GCF_038502225.1 Cherax quadricarinatus | reverse complement strand
ACTATCTTGGGAGTTTCCTGTGGATACAGGAAGTTCCAGTCTGATATTGGTACACTTGTCTTGGGAGCTTCCTGTGGATACAGGAAGTTCCAGCCTGATATTGGTACACTTGTCTTGGGAGTTTCCTGTGGATACAGGAAGTTCCAGTCTGATATTGGTACACTTGTCTTGGGAGCTTCTTGTGGATACAGGAAGTTCCAGCCTGATATTGGTACACTATCTTGGAAGCTTCCTGTGGATACAGGAAGTTCCAGCATGATATATTGCCCCCATCTGCAGCGAGCGACAATGGTGCCGTATCCCCAGCCTAAATGTACACACTGTGAAGGTATCTTTCTCTTGCCTCAGGCGCGTCCTAAGGGTGAAGGACTGACACCATACCAGGGCAAGAAGCGATGTTTTGGGGAGTTCCGCTGTACCAAGTGCAAGAGAAAATGGATGAGCGGCAACTCGTGGGCCAACTGTGGACAAGAGTGCATAAAGTGCCGCATTAATGTCTACCCTCACAAGCAGGTCCGTGCTGCCTCCCTCTCTCCAGTGAGTCTTGTGCCCTTCTTCCCTGCACCCCTTCCACCCGGCAGGCAGTCAACAGTTCAGTCATTATCAGAGAGACGTGAGTGGATGACTGCTGAAATAGTAAGCAGGAGGGAATCATTGCTAGAAGACTAAGGGACATTAAGTGGCACGTCAGGTCCCCTGTCTTTTAATAAGTTTATTTTTTCCCTATAATCTGCTTTGTCCATAATTACTATGGCATTTGCTTTGTCTGCCTTCGTAAGGTGAAGTCCAGGATCTTTCCTGACCTTTACTCAGACCTCTACAACACAATTGTTAAGTTATACCATGAATTAAGGAAAGATCCTGGACTTCACCTTACGAAAGCAGACTAAGTAACTACGATAGTAATTATAGACAAGTAGATTATAGGGGAAAATAAACATAATATGAGGAGACAGGGAAACTCAGGCGCCTCTTAATTAAGTGGGAGGACTGTGTAGGTAGTGAGAATGGTAGTCGTGGTTGTTTTTATTGATTAAACAAGACATCAAATAAGTCTTTGTCATGGGGTAACCGGTTCAATGTTTCCGGTACTATGGAAGGAACACGTCAAGACGTCAAGTCCTAGGGTCTCTAAGAGCACATGTGAAAGTTGGGCGGCCCTTGGTCCCATGGTGGGCTGTGACCACTGGTATACCCGTGTAAGAGACCATAGAGAATGACTGGAGTGTAGTGAGAAGGGTAGTAATGCCGTGGTGGATGGTGGTTTTTGTAGTTGTGATGATTCTGAAGTAGTGTACTAGCTGAGTAGTCATAGTGAAGTAGGTCAAAACTAAGAAACAAAATTGACATTATTAAGGAGTAGAGCCTTTAGAGGGATAGGCTGAATTATCACTAAAGGGAAATTTACATTATGGAGACGATATTTTCTGCTGAAGGGTAAAGAAACAGATCTCGATGTTAAAACGAGAAGTTAACATTATTTGACAGAACTAGAGATACCAGGTACCAGGGATTATTATTATTGACAGAACTAGAGATACCGGGTACCAGGGATTATTATCATTGACAGAACTAGAGACACTGGGTACCAGGGATTATTATTATTGACAGAACTAGAGATACCGGGTACCAGGGATTATTATCATTGACAGAACTAGAGACACCGGGTACCAGGGATTATTATTATTGACAGAACTAGAGATACCGGGTACCAGGGATTATTATCATTGACAGAACTAGAGATACCAGGTACCAGGGATTATTATCATTGACAGAACTAGAGACACCGGGTACCAGGGATTATTATTATTGACAGAACTAGAGATACCGGGTACCAGGGATTATTATCATTGACAGAACTAGAGATACCAGGTACCAGGGATTATTATCATTGACAGAACTAGAGATACCGGGTACCAGGGGTTATTATCATTGACAGAACTAGAGATACCAGGTACCAGGGATTATTATCATTGACAGAACTAGAGATACCAGGTACCAGGGATTATTATCATTGACAGAACTAGAGATACCAGGTACCAGGGATTATTATCATTGACAGAACTAGAGATACCGGGTACCAGGGATTATTATTATTGACAGAACTAGAGATACCAGGTACCAGGGATTATTATCAGTGACAGAACTAGAGATACCAGGTACCAGGGATTATTATCATTGACAGAACTAGAGATACCAGGTACCAGGGATTATTATCATTGACAGAACTAGAGATACCAGGTACCAGGGATTATTATCATTGACAGAACTAGAGATACCGGGTACCAGGGATTATTATTATTGACAGAACTAGAGATACCAGGTACCAGGGATTATTATCATTGACAGAACTAGAGATACCAGGTACCAGGGATTATTATCATTGACAGAACTAGAGATACCAGGTACCAGGGATTATTATCATTGACAGAACTAGAGATACCGGGTACCAGGGATTATTATTATTGACAGAACTAGAGATACCAGGTACCAGGGATTATTATCATTGACAGAACTAGAGATACCAGGTACCAGGGATTATTATCATTGACAGAACTAGAGATACCGGGTACCAGGGATTATTATTATTGACAGAACTAGAGATACCAGGTACCAGGGATTATTATCATTGACAGAACTAGAGATACCAGGTACCAGGGATTATTATCATTGACAGAACTAGAGATACCAGGTACCAGGGATTATTATCATTGACAGAACTAGAGATACCAGGTACCAGGGATTATTATCATTGACAGAACTAGAGATACCGGGTACCAGGGATTATTATTATTGACAGAACTAGAGATACCAGGTACCAGGGATTATTATCATTGACAGAACTAGAGATACCAGGTACCAGGGATTATTATCATTGACAGAACTAGAGATACCAGGTACCAGGGATTATTATCATTGACAAAACTAGAGATACCAGGTACCAGGGATTATTATCATTGACAGAACTAGAGATACCGGGTACCAGGGATTATTATTATTGACAGAACTAGAGATACCAGGTACCAGGGATTATTATCATTGACAGAACTAGAGATACCAGGTACCAGGGATTATTATCATTGACAGAACTAGAGATACCAGGTACCAGGGATTATTATCATTGACAAAACTAGAGATACCAGGTACCAGGGATTATTATCATTGACAGAACTAGAGATACCGGGTACCAGGGATTATTATTATTGACAGAACTAGAGATACCAGGTACCAGGGATTATTATCATTGACAGAACTAGAGATACCAGGTACCAGGGATTATTATCATTGACAGAACTAGAGATACCAGGTACCAGGGATTATTATCATTGACAGAACTAGAGATACCAGGTACCAGGGATTATTATCATTGACAGAACTAGAGATACCGGGTACCAGGGATTATTATCATTGACAAAACTAGAGATACCAGGTACCAGGGATTATTATCATCTATTACAGAAGTCTTAAGACATAATAGGGAGGTTCCCGTTATGGTACAGAGTAAAACATTAGATGAAAAAGGAAATAAGAGTTAACGTGCTTGTCGATACTTCCAGTCCAGAGGTAATATTAGCTTATCAACCCCAATAAAAACTCATATTAATTCCTAATATCTACAATGGATTTGCTATAATAACAATAATAATGATAGAGTGAATTTTATTAATAAAATAACGAGGGCTCTGGTGGCCTGGTGGTTAACGCTCTCGCTTCACACTGCGAGGGCCTGGGTTCGATTCCCAGCCAGAGTAGAAACATTGGACGTGTTTCTTTCCACCTGTTGTCTATGTTCCCCATCAGTAAAATGGGTACCTGGGTGTTAGTCGACTGGTGTGGGTCGCATCCTGGGACACTGACCTAAGGAGGCCTGGTCACAGACCGGGCCGCGGGGGCGTTGACCCCCGGAACTCTCTCCAGAATAATATGCAGGGGGGGGGATCTTTCAATTTTCCGATAAAGCCAATGGTAGGTATTAGATTTGTCAGGAAACATGACAAGTGTTTCCTGACGCGGATCTTAGTTATATGATGATCCACGGTTGGAGCTTTTGGTCATCTGACCGAGGCCTTCCACTGGCTTGTCTCTCCACTAAACTTAGGGTCCCATAAAGCCAAGTAATATTCACTAAATTTTGATCTTATCTGATTAATAATTAAATAATACCAGAAGAACCAGTGGCGTAACTGAGACTAGGATGCAGCAGTGGCGTAACTGAGACTAGGATGCAGCAGTGGCGTAACTGAGACTAGGATGCAGCAGTGGCGTAACTGAGACTAGGATGCAGCAGTGGTGTAACTGAGACTAGGATGCAGCAGTGGCGTAACTGAGACTAGGATGCAGCAGTGGCGTAACTGAGACTAGGATGCAGCAGTGGTAGTGAGACTAGGATGCAGCAGTGGCGTAACTGAGACTAGGATGCAGCAGTGGCGTAACTGAGACTAGGATGCAGCAGTGGTAGTGAGACTAGGATGCAGCAGTGGCGTAACTGAGACTAGGATGCAGCAGTGGCGTAACTGAGACTAGGATGCAGCAGTGGCGTAACTGAGACTAGGATGCAGCAGTGGTAGTGAGACTAGGATGCAGCAGTGGCGTAACTGAGACTAGGATGCAGCAGTGGCGTAACTGAGACTAGGATGCAACAGTGGTATTGAGACTAGGATGCAGCAGTGGCGTAACTGAGACTAGGATGCAGCAGTGGTAGTGAGACTAGGATGCAGCAGTGGCGTAACTGAGACTAGGATGCAGCAGTGGTAGTGAGACTAGGATGCAGCAGTGGCGTAACTGAGACTAGGATGCAGCAGTGGCGTAACTGAGACTAGGATGCAGCAGTGGCGTAACTGAGACTAGGATGCAGCAGTGGCGTAACTGAGACTAGGATGCAGCAGTGGTAGTGAGACTAGGATGCAGCAATGGCGTAACTGAGACTAGGATGCAGCAGTGGTAGTGAGACTAGGATGCAGCAGTGGCGTAACTGAGACTAGGATGCAGCAGTGGTATAACTGAGACTAGGATGCAGCAGTGGCGTAACTGAGACTAGGATGCAGCAGTGGTATAACTGAGACTAGGATGCAGCAGTGGCGTAACTGAGACTAGGATGCAACAGTGGTATTGAGACTAGGATGCAGCAGTGGCGTAACTGAGACTAGGATGCAGCAGTGGTATAACTGAGACTAGGATGCAGCAGTGGTATAACTGAGACTAGGATGCAGCAGTGGCGTAACTGAGACTAGGATGCAGCAGTGGTATAACTGAGACTAGGATGCAGCAGTGGCGTAACTGAGACTAGGATGCAGCAGTGGCGTAACTGAGACTAGGATGCAGCAGTGGCGTAACTGAGACTAGGATGCAGCAGTGGTGTAACTGAGACTAGGATGCAGCAGTGGTGTAACTGAGACTAGGATGCAGCAGTGGTGTAACTGAGACTAGGATGCAGCAGTGGTGTAACTGAGACTAGGATGCAGCAGTGGCGTAACTGAGACTAGGATGCAGCAGTGGTGTAACTGAGACTAGGATGCAGCAGTGGTGTAACTGAGACTAGGATGCAGCAGTGGCGTAACTGAGACTAGGACGCAGCAGTGGTGTAACTGAGATTAGGATGCAGCAGTGGCGTAACTGAGACTAGGATGCAGCAGTGGCGTAACTGAGACTAGGATGCAGCAGTGGTGTAACTGAGACTAGGATGCAGCAGTGGCGTAACTGAGACTAGGATGCAGCAGTGGTGTAACTGAGACTAGGATGCAGCAGTGGTGTAACTGAGACTAGGATGCAGCAGTGGTATTGATACTAGGATGCAGCAGTGGTGTAACTGAGACTAGGATGCAGCAGTGGTATTGAGACTAGGATGCAGCAGTGGTGTAACTGAGACTAGGATGCAGCAGTGGTATAACTGAGACTAGGATGCAGCAGTGGTATAACTGAGACTAGGATGCAGCAGTGGCGTAACTGAGACTAGGATGCAGCAGTGGCGTAACTGAGACTAGGATGCAGCAGTGGCGTAACTGAGACTAGGATGCAGCAGTGGTAGTGAGACTAGGATGCAGCAGTGGCGTAACTGAGACTAGGATGCAGCAGTGGTAGTGAGACTAGGATGCAGCAGTGGCGTAACTGAGACTAGGATGCAGCAGTGGTATAACTGAGACTAGGATGCAGCAGTGGCGTAACTGAGACTAGGATGCAGCAGTGGTATAACTGAGACTAGGATGCAGCAGTGGCGTAACTGAGACTAGGATGCAACAGTGGTATTGAGACTAGGATGCAGCAGTGGCGTAACTGAGACTAGGATGCAGCAGTGGTATAACTGAGACTAGGATGCAGCAGTGGTATAACTGAGACTAGGATGCAGCAGTGGCGTAACTGAGACTAGGATGCAGCAGTGGTATAACTGAGACTAGGATGCAGCAGTGGCGTAACTGAGACTAGGATGCAGCAGTGGCGTAACTGAGACTAGGATGCAGCAGTGGCGTAACTGAGACTAGGATGCAGCAGTGGTGTAACTGAGACTAGGATGCAGCAGTGGTGTAACTGAGACTAGGATGCAGCAGTGGTGTAACTGAGACTAGGATGCAGCAGTGGCGTAACTGAGACTAGGATGCAGCAGTGGTGTAACTGAGACTAGGATGCAGCAGTGGTGTAACTGAGACTAGGATGCAGCAGTGGCGTAACTGAGACTAGGATGCAGCAGTGGTGTAACTGAGATTAGGATGCAGCAGTGGCGTAACTGAGACTAGGATGCAGCAGTGGCGTAACTGAGACTAGGATGCAGCAGTGGTGTAACTGAGACTAGGATGCAGCAGTGGCGTAACTGAGACTAGGATGCAGCAGTGGTGTAACTGAGACTAGGATGCAGCAGTGGTGTAACTGAGACTAGGATGCAGCAGTGGTATTGATACTAGGATGCAGCAGTGGTGTAACTGAGACTAGGATGCAGCAGTGGTATTGAGACTAGGATGCAGCAGTGGTGTAACTGAGACTAGGATGCAGCAGTGGTATAACTGAGACTAGGATGCAGCAGTGGTATAACTGAGACTAGGATGCAGCAGTGGTGTAACTGAGACTAGGATGCAGCAGTGGTATAACTGAGACTAGGATGCAGCAGTGGTATTGAGACTAGGATGCAGCAGTGGTGTAACTGAGACTAGGATGCAGCAGTGGTATTGAGACTAGGATGCAGCAGTGGTGTAACTGAGACTAGGATGCAGCAGTGGTATTGAGACTAGGATGCAGCAGTGGTATAACTGAGACTAGGATGCAGCAGTGGTATTGAGACTAGGATGCAGCAGTGGTATAACTGAGACTAGGATGCAGCAGTGGTACTGAGACTAGGATGCAGCAGTGGTACTGAGACTAGGATGCAGCAGTGGTATAACTGAGACTAGGATGCAGCAGTGGTACTGAGACTAGGATGCAGCAGTGGTATAACTGAGACTAGGATGCAGCAGTGGTATTGAGACTAGGATGCAGCAGTGGTATTGAGACTAGGATGCAGCAGTGGTATTGAGACTAGGATGCAGCAGTGGTATTGAGACTAGGATGCAGCAGTGGCACGTAAAAGTGAATTTTCTTTTAGCAGTATACTGTCATAATAATCTATAGTAACTATCTGGCTTACAGGAAGCACTGGCAAAGGTAAAGCAATTAATTAAGAATCCAAAATATTTATTTTTATATGACAAATCTAGAGCAAAAACCACATGCAGTAAGATAAGATTTCGTTCGGATTTTTAACCCCGGAGGGTTAGCCACCCAGGATAACCCAAGAAAGTCAGTGCGTCATCGAGGTTACCTGGAGGTTATTCCGGGGATCAACGCCCCCGCGGCCCGGTCCATGACCAGGCCTCCCGATGGATCAGGGCCTGATCAACTAGGCTGTTACTGCTGGCCGCACGCAGTCCAACGTACGAGCCACAGCCCGGCTGATCCGGCACTGACTTTAGGTATCTGTCCAGCTCTCTCTTGAAGGCAGCCAGGGGTTTATTGGCAATTCCCCTAATGCTTGATAGGAGGCTGTTGAACAGTTTTGGGCCCCGGACACTTATGGTGTTTTCCCTTAGTGTACCAATGGCGCACCTACTTTTTATTGGGGGCATTTTGCATCGCCTGCCCAGTCTTTTACTTTCGTAGGGAGTGATTTCTGTGTGCAGATTTGGGACCATTCCTTCCAAGATTTTCCAAGTGTAGATTATGATATATCTCTCCCTCCTGCGTTCCAACGAGTACAAGTCAAGTGCTTCCAAGCGTTCCCAGTAGTTAAGGTGCTTGACAGAACTTATACGTGCAGTAAAGGATCTCTGTACACTCTCTAGATCTGCGATTTCACCTGCTTTGAATGGAGATGTTAATGTACAGCAGTATTCCAGCCTAGAGAGAACAAGTGATTTGAAAAGGATCATCATGGGCTTGGCATCTCTCGTTTTGAAAGTTCTCATTATCCATCCTATCATTTTCTTTGCACGTGCGATCGTGGCACTGTTGTGATCCTTGAAAGTGAGATCCTCAGACATTACTACTCCCAGGTCCCTTACATTATTTTTCTGCTCTATTGTATGGCCGGAGTCAGTAGTATATTCTGTTCTAGTTATTATCTCCTCCAGTTTTCCATAACGGAGTAGTTGGAATTTGTCCTCATTGAACATCATATTGTTTACCGTTGCCCACTGGAAAACTTTGTTTCCATTGGGGTCCTTAATCTTGTCCCCCAGGATGCGACCCACACCAGTCGACTAACACCCAGGTACCTACCTATTTGCTGCTAGGTGAACAGGACAACAGGTGTAAGGAAACGTGTCGAAATGTTTCCACCCGCCGGGAATCGAACCCGGACCCTCTGTGTGTGAAGCGGGAGCTTTAGCCATCAGGCCACCGGTATGGCTGTGTTTTAGTGAGCAGTTAACCAGACTAAGGGTCAACAATCTGAATGAGTTTTTATGGCCGAAACTCAAAATACTGTCAGTATCTCCAGAATTTCTGACATAACCCTAACACCATTGGATTTTGGAAAAGCAGTTGACGACGTGCCCATGCACTCTGCCCCTGGTCCAGAGACTCTGAGAACTCCATGGTCATCAAGAATTGGATACCCAACAATTGCACAGTCCAGGGCAACATGGGTTTAGATCAGGTCGCTCCTGCCTCTCACAACTACTGGACCACTATGACATGGTCTTGGATGGTCGCTCCTGCCTCTCACAACTACTGGACCACTGTGACATGGTCTTGGATGGTCGCTCCTGCCTCTCACAACTACTGGACCACTGTGACATGGTCTTGGATGGTCGCTCCTGCCTCTCACAACTACTGGACCACTATGACATGGTCTTGGATGGTCGCTCCTGCCTCTCACAACTACTGGACCACTATGACATGGTCTTGGATGGTCGCTCCTGCCTCTCACAACTACTTTACCACTATGACATAGTCTTGGATGGTCGCTCCTGCCTCTCACAACTACTGGACCACTATGACACGGTCTTGGATGGTCGCTCCTGCCTCTCACAACTACTGGACCACTATGACATGGTCTTGGATGTTCTGGAGGACAAACAGAATGTAGACATAATATACACAGACTGCGAAAGCCTTCAACAAGTGCGATCATGGTGTAACAGCACACAAAATGCGTGCTAAAAAAACTAACTGGAAAAGTGGGGAGATGTCAGGGGCCCAAGATATACAAGATTCAAGAGGGAACTGGACAATTACTTAAAGTCTGTACCTGACCAACCGGGCTGTGGGTTGTACGTTGGATTACGTGCGGCCAGCAGTAGCTGCCTGGTTGATCAGGTCCTGATCCATCATGAGGCCTGGTCACTGACCAGGCCGTGGGGGCGTTGACCCCCAGAACACACTATTAGGTATGGTTTTGTTACAACAAGTGGGAAGGGGCTTGGCCCAACTGCGAAGTGATTTTTGCTTTAATATAAAAAATACTAATATCATACTGTTATATTTACAAATATTCATTTGGCTTTGTACTTCCCAAATAATATAAGTCATCATGTGCCTTATGCCATATTTAACATTACACATGTCACGCTCCAGGTGTACATACACTCAGAGCATCAGTGTACGTACACCTGCAGAAATATATCTCAGTGTATATAACACAGAGTTTACTGTAATCCCAATAACCCAGTATTTGGGATTAAATTAGTTTTGATTGGTGGGGAACTGGTGACATTAAGCTGTAAATGATCTTGTACTGCTAGGTTTCAGTCTCAGCCAGCCAACCATATCCAACTATATATTTTAATTCTCTACAGATATAATTATTTGTGAAGCCTGTTTCATATATGTTAAGACATAATTAACTGGCTATGTCGTAATATGTCGACATTCATTATTTATATTAGTTTCATAATGTAGTTGGTACAGACAGATGTACTGTGCATCCTGCCACCTATATCCTTTGCTTAGATAAGCATTGCTCACATGTCATTTAGTATAATGGCTGTTATTATAGCATATGGTATGACTTCATTATTTACACACTCATTTTCGGGTCCTCACTTCGTATCAGTAGCAAATGAATATACAGCAAGTTGTTCCAGACATCAATCCTTTTTAAATAATGGCGTTCACTTGACTTCGAAAGGATAACTTCTTTTACCCTTGAGAGACAACCTTAATCTGTGCCTCAATTATATTTTTCTAGACTTATTCACTAGTGTTGGAGTGATGTGTTTGTCGTTCACAGCGGCCTCTGGACAAGCCGGATGGACTCGATGTGTCGGATCAGTCTAAGGTACATCCACAGCACCTCTGTGAGAAGTGCAAGAGTCTTGGCTACTACTGTAGGAGGGTCAACTAGCCGCCTGCTCCACTGCAGGAGGTCAATTAGCCGACCGCCCTGCTGCAGGAGGGTCAACTAGCCGCTTGCCGCACTGCAGGAGGGTCAACTAGCCGCTTGCCGCACTGCAGGAGGGTCAACTAGCCGCTTGCCGCACTGCAGGAGGGTCAACTAGCCGCTTGCCGCACTGCAGGAGGGTCAACTAGCCGCTTGCCGCACTGCAGGAGGGTCAACTAGCCGACCGCCCTGCTGCAGGACGGTCAACTAGCAGCCCGCCCCACTGCTGGAGGGTCAATTAGCCGTCCGCCCCGCTGCAGGAGGGACACCCACTAGTCTCTCCTGTTGGAGACGTAACTAATCGCCTTTCAAACTACAGGAAAGACAACTAACCGCCCACTGTAGGAAGGTCAGCTAGCCGCCCGACCCTCCCTGGCTACCACAAGGGGCATCACTTGTCTCCTACCCCAATTCCCTCCCTCCTTGACTCAGTGGTAGGCAACTGCTTTGGGTGGATCGAATTACATGGTCTGGTCAAGAGCCTCTGAGGACATTCTGGAATGAGCAGCCTCGTTCCACCACATAACATTCATCCACAAGTACTTGAGACTGACCGACGAACACAAGGTTTCACCCCACAAGGAAGGTGACAACACAGAACTGGTGATTTGTTGTCGGGGAAGGATGGCTGAGAGGCGTGAGATGGCGTGGTGCTTAACCAGCCGCCAGAGAACCTTACTCGGGCCCTATACTGCCACCCTTTCTCCCCCCCCCCCCTCACTTTGCTTCCCTTCACCCCTCTTTTTTCCTTCATCACCATCTTCCTCTCTCCCTCATCATCTTCCTCTCTCCCTCATCATCTTCCTCTCTCCCTCACCATCTTCCTTCACTTAACCCTAAATCTTTCTCCTGACCCATGTCTTTTTACCCTGCCATTACCACTCGCCCTACTTCTTGCCTCACCCATCTAGCTTCACCCTATGTCCCTCTCCCTCTCCCCCTAACTTCTTTTACCCTGCCTCTCTTGACCTTCCTCTCACCCTCACGCAGCTCCCTCTCCCTGACTGAAAGGGAGTCCTGTGGCGTACATAGGGAGGGAGGAGGAGCATTACATGTATATCTTGCATTAGAAGCTGCCTGGCTTATATCCTTTGTCTTATACACTTTGTATTAATACTTAATGCATATTTTTCAGTGCAATAATGTATGCAGAAGATAGGGCAGTATATATTGCGGTGTTTTTTTAATTTCCCAATATACGAACTGTGTAATTATTATGGCTGTAATGTATTCACTATTTACACATAGAGGACAAGTGGTTTATAATTTTGTTCTCGCACTTAAGCTGAAATTTATGAATATTTCTACGCTTTTTATTTTGCAGATCTAGTTTAGGACTTTCGATGTTAATTTTCTTAATAACTGTACTGTATATACATATATGCATGAGGTATTTGTGGTTAGTGTATTAATTTTCCGAGTGAGAGGCCTCGGTAATGCTGAAGGTTGGTGCTAATATTTATAAGGACGAATGAGGCTAATTACTTGCATGACGTTGAGGCAGGTTCATGTCTTATTGTCGAGTCCAGGGGTCATCACCCTCTCAGGCCTGGTCAAACAGGCTGTTGGTGCTTACAACACGCAGTCCAACGTAGGCACAGCTGATCATGAGCCCACTTGAGGATCTTGTCAATTTTAAATTTAAATTTAGTAGGTTTCTCTTCCGAGTTGATGTGATCTTATAATGGTGACCTTGTGAGGCTACACTTCAACTGTCACCTAAACTCAGGTTGTTACTTCTAGCATCGCAGAAAATTATTGATGATTTAAGATTAAATATTTTATACAACTGAACTGGCTGTTAGACTTGTACGTTCAGTACAGTACTGGCTGTTAGACTTGTACGTACAGTACAGTACTGGCTGTTAGACTTGTACGTTCAGTACAGTACTGGCTGTTAGACTTGTACGTACAGTACAGTACTGGCTGTTAGACTTGTACGTTCAGTACAGTACTGGCTGTTAGACTTGTACGTTCAGTACAGTACTGGCTGTTAGACTTGTACGTTCAGTACAGTACTGGCTGTTAGACTTGTACGTTCAGTACAGTACTGGCTGTTAGACTTGTACGTTCAGTACAGTACTGGCTGTTAGACTTGTACGTTCAGTACAGTACTGGCTGTTAGACTTGTACGTACAGTACAACAACTTTGTCCTCAACTCATGGCCAAGCATTCCTCATGATAAATTTATATATATTAAGAATATTTTGGCAGCTGTAATAAAAAATGCCATGAACCAGAACAAGCCTACTAGTATCTAGACGTTTCTTATAAAAAAGATCAGTAATGTGATATAGTGGAACAACCCTTGATGACTGATGCAGGAGCCTATCCCTGACGAAGTCCAAGACATTAAATATTGGAGGATCACCAAGATTCGACATTATACCTTCCATTCCCCCAGGTACTGTATGACCCGTAAGAATTTAGTGCTTCCCTGTGAATGTATATAACTTTGATATGGCGCCATTGGTACACTAAGAGAAAACACCATAAGTGTCCGGGGCCCAAAACTGTTCAACAGCCTCCCATCAAGCATTAGGGGAATTGCCAATAAACCCCTGGCTGCCTTCAAGAGAGAGCTGGACAGATACCTAAAGTCGGTGCCGGATCAGCCGGGCTGTGGCTCGTACGTCGGACTGCGTGCGGCCAGCAGTAACAGCCTAGTTGATCAGGCCCTGATCCATCGGGAGGCCTGGTCGTGGACCGGGCCGCGGGGGCGTTGATCCCCGGAATAACCTCCAGGTAACCTCCAGGTAACCTGGTTAGCCTGCATGGTTATTTTTGGTGAGAAATTTAAGTAATTTTTGTCTAGTTGTTCTTGTGAATTTCAGTCTTACTAACTTACAGACAATAAGCTAACTTAACAATAATCAACCAATAAATCCCTCATCTAATTAGAGCTGTGCAGCAGTAAAATACAAGAGGAGCAGTAGGAATGAAACAAAGATGATGTAATCAGTCCACTAACTTTGGAGAAAAAGTATTTGAGGGGGTCAGTCCCTCAGCCTGGAGAAGAGTTCAACTCCATGGAGCTCAACTCTTCTATTAGTGTTATTATTATTAGATCAAAACAATACACTTCTAAATGCAGTTAGTCACAGACTGAGTGAACATTAAGGGATAAATGTATTGTAGTGTCTAGGTGGATTACGACCTTGATGACCCTTACACAGTTGCCAAAAATTTAAACGTATTTTTCTTTGCTCTCGCCGCCTCAAGATGTTGGCTGCTTGTCTTGTGGTATAATAGATGCCCAGTCGTTTTTTCTCAGTCTTTAAGACATTTTCTGCTTAATATCTAACAAGTAAAACTGAATCCCTAGTATAGGGATTGAAGCACTTGGTGTATATACACAGACATACACTTGATGTATACACACATATATACAAACATTTTGATGTATATACCAAGGAAATTATTTCTCTCGGCCTTCGTTTACAGAGTATTTATATGCACTCATCCTGAGTGAACACATAACCATCAAACTCAGCACACATTTACTCCAAATAACTGATACACCATTGGTTATTTCAACTCAAAAACAAACAAACAGGAGAATGTGTATACGTGACGTGTAGACAAAGTTGTTGGAGTGTCCAGTGAGTGTTGATATCATGTTTGACCCTCCATGTAGACTATCATAACTACTCTCCCCAGTGAGTGAGTGTTGATATCATGTTTGACCCTCCATGTAGACTATCATAACTACTCTCCCCAGTGAGTGAGTGTTGATATCATGTTTGACCCTCCATGTAGACTATCATAACTACTCTCCCCAGTGAGTGAGTGTTGATATCATGTTTGACCCTCCATGTAGACTATCATAACTACTCTCCCCAGTGAGTGAGTGTTGTTATCATGTTTGTCCCTCCATGTAGACTATCATAACTACTCTCCCCAGTGAGTGAGTGTTGTTATCAAGTTTGTCCCTCCATGTAGACTGTCATAACTACTCTCCTCTCACCCACATCACTCTGGTGTTATTCCCTGACCAACATTTATCGTTCAGGAACTAGTTTTTCCTCCCGCCTGAGCTAGAGAGAGGCGGCTGTGTCTCAGCTGTGGTGCCAGCAGTACCAGCTAAAATTAACTTTGCTTCTCCGCGGCGGCCAAATTCCCTCCGCCTATGTCCTGGCAGCCACACCTTGAGGGGCTGACAATATAACCATACAGATATATCTCAGATATAACATATATACATGGCGTAACTGGAAGTAAATGGGCAGGGGCTATGTCGCATCTTGGGATGAAGGGCTAGTGCCAGGGGGAGCTGTGACTCGACCCCTGCAACCACATGTAGGTGAGTACACATGCACAGGCGGGGCCAGGAGTAGTAACAACAGGTTAGGTTAGGTAAGGTTCGTCAGGAAACAGGACAAATGTTTCCTGACGCGGGTCTTAGATGATGACCCGCCTTTGGAGCTTTTGGTCATCTGACCGAGGCCTTCCGCTGGCTTACCGGTCCACCCCTTTAAAAATTATGGTCATTTATAACCATTGTTGATAATTATTAGTAGTAACAACAGATGGGGAGTAATTGTACTCAGAATTTTAATCAATAATTTAGATTGTCATAGACACTGATGTGACAAGTCTTGTATCCAGCAGCTGAGTGGCTATGAAAGTATGTGATGGGTAGTGAATGTGTCCCTGGGGTGGGTGTTCTGGGTACTGACATATTAACACCTGCAACACCTACCCCTGGGGTGGGTGTTCTGGGTACTGACATATAAACACCTGCAACACCTACCCCTGGGGTGGGTGTTCTGGGTATTGACATATAAACACCTGCAACACCTACCCCTGGGGTGGGTGTTCTGGGTATTGACATATAAACACCTGCAACACCTACCCCTGGGGTGGGTGTTCTGGGTACTGACATATAAACACCTGCAACACCTACCCCTGCGGTGGGTGTTCTGGGTACTGACATATAAACACCTGCAACACCTACCCCTGGGGTGGGTGTTCTGGGTACTGACATATAAACACCTGCAACACCTACCCCTGGGGTGGGTGTTCTGGGTACTGACATATTAACATATAAATCCGTACAATAAAAGTTACAAAACTTTACTCAGTGGTTTTTCTTGGGAAGATGTAAGATCAATTTTGAGGTGATTTAGTGTTACATATTACACATATACTTTGTGTGAAGCGCTAAACCTGTGGGTTACAAGGTGTGTGTAGGCTTAAACCACTGGATGTTGATCGCTAGTCACGCCATCATTCTAATACAGGGTACCCAAATAAAACACTGGCCAAAATAAAGATGGCCCAGGGTAAATGGGTTGTACTGGCCAGACTAAGACCCCTCTTCCTGGGCAGTATACAGGGGGTTTAATCTCCCCCTCCCACATGACCCCCCCCCAGCTCCTACACCCACACATCAATCATCATTGTGTCATGTTACTGTTGATGGTATTTGTGATGTTACGTAATATCTTTGTAGTTTGTGAGTACTGTAAGACTGGGTGTGATGCTTGAATCTCTTCTTGTATTATACTTCTCACTTGGCTGGGATTATCCCCCCCTCCCCATCTAGCTGTCTGCCCCATACGGGTTTAACACTTTCTTTTAACATAATACTAATAATCGGGTTTCCATTAAGTGTTGGAGGTACATTGTAGTTAGTAATTTCCTGCCAAAAGAACAATGGTGATCCAATGGTGTCGAGTCTTCCACTTACATTACTGCTGCTAACTACCACACTATAATCTATATATATTTGATATTACTTAATGTTTTCTGTGTTGTAGCTTCTATGGTGTTTTAAGCTGTAAGGTATAATGTATGGTCATTAAGCTGTAAGGTATAATGTATGGTCATTAAGCTGTAAGGTATAATGTATGGTCATTAAGCTGTAAGGTATAATATAGCTTACTGTATACCAGTTGAAAATGGTGTTCACTTTGTGCCTTATTAATATACTATTTTTAACTATGGCTTGTACTTAATTATATATATATATATATATATATATATATATATATATATATATATATATATATATATATATATATATATATATATATATATATATATATATATTACTAGACTGATCAAGACAGGATGATGTATAGACTTGTTATTGTCAGAATGTTTTTATATATACGACTTAAAGGTAATTATATGGACGCTATATGATGAAAGGCAGCTTATCCTATCTTGATAAGATATTAAGTATAATTTTGATTTTATATTGGTGTATGAACTCATGTTAGTGTAGGAGAGGACGGGAAGTGGTGTTGGGGTAGATGACAGTCTATGACCTAAGTGGTGTTGGGGTAGATGACAGTCTATGATCTAAGTGGTGTTGGGGTAGATGACAGTCTATGATCTAAGTGGTGTTGGGGTAGATGACAGTCTATGACCTAAGTGGTGTTGGGGTAGATGACAGTCTATGACCTAAGTGGTGTTGGGGTAGAGGACAGCCTATGACCTAAGTGGTGTTGGAGTAGATGACAGTCTATGACCTAAGTGGTGTTGGGGTAGAGGACAGCCTATGACCTAAGTGGTGTTGGGGTAGATGACAGTCTATGACCTAAGTGGTGTTGGGGTAGAGGACAGTCTATGACCTAAGTGGTGTTGGGGTAGAGGACAGCCTATGACCTAAGTGGTGTTGGGGTAGAGGACAGTCTATGACCTAAGTGGCGTTGGGGTAGAGGACAGCCTATGACCTAAGTGGTGTTGGGGTAGAGGACAGCCTATGACCTAAGTGGTGTTGGGGTAGAGGACAGCCTATGACCTAAGTGGTGTTGGGGTAGAGGACAGCCTATGACCTAAGTGGTGTTGAGGTAGAGGACAGCCTATGACCTAAGTCAAGGTTCTCTCGGGGAACTGCCTTGGGCATGTGCCTACATCATATTATAATTTGTATTTCGTTGTTAGCGTAACCTGATAATGTAATGTATGATAAGTTTAACTGTGGTGAGAGAATAAATGGCCATAACAGTAAATCTATGTAAACTGCACGCACTTAAAGTGTTATTGACGATATTGATTCTTGCAACATCCTCCATCCTCTGCTTAGCTTCATTTATAAGCACATATTCTTAAGGTTCTCTTTATAAAAAACATAACTGGTGCATGGAGGAAGATTATTAACATTACGTATGTAAAGTTGCCACTCAGAATTCCATTTTATTGTGACTTCACCTCTCACTCTTGATGCAAAAATCATAATGGTAACCTACTACTTATGTCATTGTGGAAGTTACGAATTACGATACTCATCACAGAATATTGATTTATTTTACGGGGAGCGCTATACACGAAGGAGGTCATACAGTGCAATGGGGAATGGGAGTAAGCAGATTAGCTCCAAGGAGAGGGAGAGTTGCTCCAGTTCTTTGGATCAAGAAGCCTTCACCCACATTAAGGCCCCTGAAGCTTGAACAATTATGGGGGCCCCTTCGCAACCCCTTCTTATTCAGTAGACCCAATTTTTTTAAGCAATGTGAACTAAAGTCGCCTCTTGGGTCCACCTGGGATTTGGGGCCCTGGAGCTTAAGCTTCATTAGTTTTATAGTATATCCGTCCCTGTGTTTAACTAGCGGTATACAGGTGAAATGTAGCCTTAAGAGGCACGGAAGTTCCCCCGTCATCTTCATTTTTGCACTATAATTATAGTGGAAAATGAACATGTTATTAGAAGACGGGGGTACTTATGGGTCCCTTAATAACCTTAATAGTCTGTGGCCTCTTATCCTAACAAACCAACTTTTCATTCTGTGAGTAAACATACCACTATACAGTAAGCATACCACTATACAGTAAGCATACCCCTATACAGTAAGTATACCACTATACAGTAAGTATACCACTATACAGTAAGGACGGTAATATATACAATTAATGAATGCAAGTGTTGTAGCTGGCGTTGTTTCCACATTCCCCAAGACGCTGTATAATTCCTATGGGTTTAACACTCCCATAAAATAAATTTTGTTATATGTAAATTGCACTTCCTGGAGGGAGCCTCCAAGTTGAGGTGTGAATGTGGCTCACTAAACTGACTTGTTTTAAACACAAGAAGGGTCAGATGGCTAGCTATAATGTGTGCTCAACTACCCGTAAATGCACTAATACTACCTGGCCTCTAGCTTAGTCAAAGACTCATGCAGACTTGTATAATGTTGTCCTCTTGTTCTAGCTAAACATAACATACAGTACACATAGGCTACTGAGCTTTGGGTCGAATTATCATATCTGCACTTCCCTTCTGCTCTAAACAATGACAAAGTGAAGCATTTAAAAATGCATCACATAGTGAAATTAGGTAAAACAATATCGAAAAATACGTGCAAGGAGTATATTTGAAAATTAGATTTAATTAAGACTAGGTTCTTTGGTTGCGGTGTATGCATTCTGATTTGTATTCTGTTAACATCAAAATTTCATTTACAAAATTATTCCCCTTTGTTACACAGAATTATGAAATTAACTACCATACAAAGTGAAACTTGTGATATGGTAATTGTAGCAGCCTCTTCCAGCCTATGATAAAATAGAGGCCTCAGACAACTGGCCGGCCCAATTCAGTATTGTATCCATAATTATCTATTTACTTATTACTAATTACCTAATTATTGTATGCTTAATAATCTACCCTGTTTAGCTCTTCCGGCTCCATATAGTTATTGTACTGTACACAATAGGCTCAAAACAAGCCACATGGGATGGAAATCTTTAGCTCAAGCTCTTTTTTTTACTCTGTGCATCGTCAGGAACTATGCAATGTTGCAAGGCTAGCAACAGATAGTAGGGGAAAAATTCTCTGAGGCAAAACAGAAGTGTAAAAGCGTCAGGTCCATGTCACAGTCTAGACTCGAGACTGTGACATAGCCTCACGACTGTGACATAGTTCCTGACGATACACAGAGTACAGATCTTGAGCTAAAGATTTCCATCCCCTGTTTCTTGTTCTGCATTGCTGAGATCACTTATTGGCGACTGTATTGCAATACAATAGGTTGTCTGTGTTTATTGTTGCGGTATTTAGTCTTTTCCATTTGATATTAATAAGGATGCGATGAGTGTAGCTGTAGAAACATAGTGATATAGGAAGAACATTCATCATGGGATTTGTGCCAGTAGTAGGCCTGAGGTGTTGCTGTCACAAATGGCCTACTTGTATACTTAAGATAATTATTCTTGTATTGATATCCCTGTGATCTCTGGGTGCAGGTACTCTCAAAGAAGTGGCAATATCACATTACTTGATTATTAGTATATATGAATGACAGCTATGTACTCAGTTGTGACTGCAGGAGTCAAATGTCTGCTCCATTGGTATTAAGGACATGTATATGTGTCAATGTTGGGAGTAGCTCACCCAATTGTGGCTGCATGGGGTCGATTCTGCTCTTGTGGTATGGCTAAAGAGTGCCTCTCAGCCCAAGTGTTTTTTGTGTTTACATAAGATATGTCCTGGTATTACAACCCCGTGACTTGTCTAGTGGACTGCTTCATGGGCCCGTCTCGCAGCCCTTCTCTTTGGAGGGGTCAAGGTGGGAATGCCTAGGCCTATCCTGGAATGAACCTACCAGTCACAGGACAAGGTAAACAGCATTCCAAGTATCTGGTGTGTACTACGTACCTCTTGGCAGGCCAAGGCACGTAGGTGTGGTATTCTTGGATGACACTTTATTTAAGTGGGGTCTCAAAGTCGCACCCTAACCAACTGAGTTCCACTTAAGTGAAACACAAGTGGTGTGACACATGCATATAGCTGGACTTAATACAAAGATTGACTCTGAAATTCTAGCTTAAGTAAAGTGCTTTTCTTGAGTACTACTCATGTTTATATATCGCATGGTCCTGTGTTTGGCTTCTTATTAATTCCATATTTTATTGCTAGAATTGATTTTACTCTTGTTTATTCAATGAAGAGAATACTGGCTGACGAGGACCAGGCCTGGGAAATATGTATAATATTTATGTACTGGACTATGCCAGCCATTCTGAATGGCACACTTGTAATCCATTCACCTCACTATTCCATCACTACTCACACTTTCCTCGTTTGGCATTATTTTTCCCTCAACCCTAATGCTTTTTCAACACTCACACTTTACTCACCTCACTCTTCTGACATGTTTCATGTTAACCTGTCATCCCTTGTGTTGTCAGCTCACTACACATGTTAACCAGCCTTGTGTTTTCACGACAAAAATCTTCACTATTAAATTCTTGACACATGTGCACAAACTCGCAATAAAACAATTACAACAAATGCTGTATATTTCGGGTTCACATCAACACCATTTTCATCAGACTCAAAATGATCTTTTTGAAAATGGCCCTTTTTCCTTACACTATAAAAAAAATTCTTTGCATTAAATGCCTTTTTCTACGCACTGTAAACCATGGAGGAGAGATAACTTGAAGGTTATATGCATGAGTTTAAGCATATCAGGCAAAGCAAATTATATCACATGTGCAAGATAACATAGGTTGTGGTCCTGACAAAGATAGTGGTCCTAACATAGGTCGTGGTCCTAACATAGGTCGTGGTCCTAACATAGGTCGTGGTCCTAGTATAGGTCGTGGTCCTAACAAAGGTAGTGGTCCTAACAGATGGGGGTCATAACATAGGTCGTGGTCCTAACAAAGATAGTGGTCCTAACGTAGGTCGTGGTCATAAAGACAGTGGTCCTAACACAGGTTGTGGTCCTGACGAAGGACTAGCATAGGTCGTGGTCCTAAGGTAGTGGCCCTAACATAGGTTGTGGTCCTAAGGTAGTGGTTCTAACACAGGTTGTGGTCCTAAGGTAGTGGTTCTAACACAGGTTGTGGTCCTAAGGTAGTGGTTCTAACAGGTTGTGGTCCTAAGGTAGTGGTTCTAACACAGGTTGTGGTCCTGACGAAGGACTAACAGATCGTAGGCTTAACAAAGGACTACAAGAGGTTGAGGTGTGTGTAGTGAGAATGGTTGGTGTGTCCAAGTTAGAGTTACATAAGTCAAAGGAGAATTTGCGTTACCAGAGTTGCAGTATTATAGTGTTGAGCAGCTAGTGAAGGGAAGGTCCTCTCTGGCAGCTAGTGAAGGGAAGGTCCTCTCTGGCAGCTAGTGAAGGGAAGGTCCTCTCTGGCAGCTAGTGAAGGGAAGGTCCTCTGGCAGCTAGTGAAGGGAAGGTCCTCTCTGGCAGCTAGTGAAGGGAAGGTCCTCTCTGGCAGCTAGTGAAGGGAAGGTCCTCTCTGGCAGCTAGTGAAGGGAAGGTCCTCTCTGGCAGCTAGTGAAGGGAAGGTCCTCTCTGGCAGCTAGTGAAGGGAAGGTCCTCTCTGGCAGCTAGTGAAGGGAAGGTCCTCTCTGGCAGCTAGTGAAGGGAAGGTCCTCTCTGGCAGCTAGTGAAGGGAAGGTCCTCTGGCAGCTAGTGAAGGGAAGGTCCTCTCTGGCAGCTAGTGAAGGGAAGGTCCTCTCTGGCAGCTAGTGAAGGGAAGGTCCTCTCTGGCAGCTAGTGAAGGGAAGGTCCTCTCTGGCAGCTAGTGAAGGGAAGGTCCTCTCTGGCAGCTAGTGAAGGGAAGGTCCTCTCTGGCAGCTAGTGAAGGGAAGGTCCTCTCTGGCAGCTAGTGAAGGGAAGGTCCTCTCTGGCACCTGAGGCCACTTACCTTCTCAAGTGCTTCTGCACTTTACCACACTTACAATTTCTAAATGCAACTCGTTTTTCAGTTCTTCAATGCGCCTTAAAATTCACATTTTGCAAGGTTAAGCCTTCAGTTCGTGTGACGATTCACTTAATTATATCATGTAACATTAACAGGAAAAAATAACAATTACAGAAACTGAATATTTCAGCCTGCATCTGAGGCCTAATTTTGTGTACAACCACCATCATATATGTCTGAAATTCCCCTGACAAATTCAAAATAAAGTATTCTCAGCAGTTACAAAAGTACCCACAGCTGTCGATTTTTTTAATTACTTTTTATTTATGTATATGTGTGGAGACACAGTTGACATTAAGTCTATTATTTACCCAGTAACTTACATTTTCCCAAACTAAACTTGTCACTGCAAAACTGTCACTAATTCTGCCACAAATATAGCGAGAGATGAGATGATATGTAAATTTTGGTCAAGTTTTCAGAGAGAAGATATATTCTACCATTGTTTATTTGGTAAAGAGAAATATATATATGAATTATCCAGCGGGGTATAAGAAATATTTGTTGCCCATCTCGGTATTACATATTGTTAATAAGTTAGTTTAAGTTTAATATTGATCCGGGAGTAAGTGCCTTAATAGGGTATTTTTTTTTGACCTTGAGACAAAGTTCTGAGTCAGACAAACAACCCAATAATTTAATTAAATAAATTTTACTACCAATCAAATGTCAATAATGTTCAGAGTTCAATTATAATAATTAGTAAGCTTAATTGCTGACTCTGAATTGTGTTTTAGCAGGTTGTTATATGAAGCATGAGTCAGTATTAACATAGTGTGACACAAGCAGTAATTGTACTTAATAAACTCGCCTTATCTCAGCTTTGTTGTTAAATAAACAGTAGTGAAAAACATCCATATTGTTTATCCTTCTGTCATAGGTCAGTTTAGTACCAAATACTGGAGCTATCATTGATATTTCTTAGTCAGAAGTTTGGAGAACTTTGAATATAGCCTCTGACTGTTGATCAAGGTCTGATCAACCAGGCTGTTACTGCTGGCCGCATACTCCAACTGTTCTGGCACCCATCTTGTGTTTAAGGCTGGTATTAACCTGCCCAGCTGGTGATGCTGGTCGCATCCTGGGGGACAAGATTCTGCAGTATACCTGAGATAAACCACCTCAGTTACTGGGAAGTTCCTCAACCTGTACTCCCTAGAACGCAGGAGAGAGAGATACATTATAATATGCACTTGGAAAATCCTAGAGGGATTAGTACCAAACTTGCACACGAAAATCACTCCATATGAAAGTAAAATACTCGGCAGGAGACACATTCCCCCAGTGAGAAACAGAGGCGCCACTACCATGATAACAGACAACACAATAAGTGTCCGGGGCCCAAGACCAGGTGCCAGATCAACCAGGCTGTGATGGATATGTGGGGCAGCAGGCCCCCAGCAGCAACAGCCTGGTTGACCAGGTAGGCACCAGACGAGCCTGGTCCATGGCCTAACAAACTCTCGAAACTCTTCAAAGGTATATCAAGGGTAAAGGTAACTGCCTCCCAGCATATATAAGGGGGATTACCAATAGACCCCTGGCTGTCATCAAGACCCCTGGCAGTCTTCAAGACCCCTGGCTGTCATCAAGACCCCTGGCTGTCATCAAGACCCCTGGCTGTCTTCAAGACCCCTGGCAGTCTTCAAGACCTCTGGCAGTTTTCAAGACCCCTGGCTGTCTTCAAGACCTCTGGCTGTCATCAAGACCCCTGGCAGTCTTCAAGACCCCTGGCTGTCATCAAAACCCCTGGCAGTCTTCAAGACCCCTGGCAGTCTTCAAGACCCCTAGCAGTCTTCAAGACCCCTGGCAGTCTTCAAGACCCCTGGCTGTCATCAAAACCCCTGGCAGTCTTCAAGACCCCTGGCAGTCTTCAAGACCCCTGGCAGTCTTCAAGACCCCTGGCAGTCTTCAAGACCCCTGGCTGTCATCAAAACCCCTGGCAGTCTTCAAGACCCCTGGCAGTCTTCAAGACCCCTGGCAGTCTTCAAGACCCCTGGCAGTCTTCAAGAATGTACCAGACAGACACCTAAAGTCAGTACCTGAGCAGCCAGGCTGTGGTTCCTTCGTCGGGTTGCTTGCGGCCAGCAGTAACAGCCTGGTTGATCAAGCCCTGATCCACCATGAGGCCTGGTCATGAACCGGGCCGCGGGGGTGTTGACCCCTGAAACCTTCTCCAGGTAACTTGAATGTCCCCCAGTCCCCAGGCGCTGTATGACCCATGTTGGTTTAGCACTCTCCCCCTTAAAATAATTATAATGAACATTGGCAGTACTGGAGGCTGGGGGGTCTACCTGGGGGTCTACCTGGAGGTCTACCTGGGGTCTACCTGGAGGCCTACCTGGGGATCTACCTGGAGGTCTACCTAGGGTCTACCTGGAGGCCTACCTGGGGGTCTACCTGGGGGTCTACCTAGGGTCTACCTGGAGGCCTACCTGGGGGTCTACCTGGGGGTCTACCTGGGGGTCTACCTGGGGGTCTACCTGGAGGTCTACCTGGGGGTCTACCTGGAGGTCTACCTGGGGTCTACCTGGGGGTCTACCTGGAGGTCTACCTGGGGGTCTACCTGGAGGTCTACCCGGTGTCTACCTGGGGTCTACCTGGGGGTCTACCTGGGGTCTACCTGGAGGTCTACCGGGGGTCTACCTGGGGTCTACCTGGGGGTCTACCTGGGGTCTACCTGGAGGTCTACCTGGGGGTCTACCCGGGGTCTACCTGGGGTCTACCTGGGGGTCTACCTGGAGGTCCACCTGGAGGTCTACCTGGAGGTCTACCTGGGGGTCTACCTGGAGGTCTACCTGGGGGTCTACCTGGGGTCTACCTGGAGGTCTACCTGGAGGTCTACCCGGGGTCTACCTGGGGTCTACCTGGGGTCTACCTGGAGGTCTACCTGGAGGTCTACCGAAGCCTTGGGAATGGGAGGTAACCCGGTTTGATCTGAGGAAGTAGAGTGTAGCTACAATTCCGTGGATCAAGAGCCTTTCATTCCTAATGAACATGGCTGACTGGGTCAAGATATCATGGACTACTAAGTAGTCTTTTCTAATGAAGAAGCAAGACTCTTCAGGAATATTATTCATCACTAAACCTTCAAGCAACATTCCTAAATATTTATCCTTAATGCTAGTGAAGGTTATTATTACAATCAAGGGGGAAGCGCTAAACCCGGAGGATTATACAGCGCCTGGGGGGGGGTATGTGGAAGGCATTCAGGCTTAATTTAGGGAACTGGAGCACAGATCCAATTCCCTAAATCAAGAGCCCCTCACCAACATCAAGGAACCTTCCTTGAGGGGTGCTAGTGAAGGGCTCGTGATCCCAGGAATGTGAGTTACCCCCCCTCCCGTTCCTCGGATCAATCCTGATTACACCTCATTCCCCCAGAGGAATGACCCTCACAAGATATATATATATATATATATATATATATATATATATATATATATATATATATATATATATATATATATATATATAGTGTTCTCTTCAGTTGCCATGACAACCGGCAGCAACACTAGACTAACAAATAATTTCCACTGCCTGGCGTATGTGCTAAATTAAGAGAGTATATACATTATTGTATATATAATATTTATATTTACTGGCAAGATCAAATACATAATAATACATTGTATAATAGACTCCCAGAGTGTATTATGTGTATATATTTTATGTAGAGAGATGATGTATGAGAGTTTTGGTGACCAGGACTGTGTCATGTCTAAGGTTGTATAGAGAAGCATGTCTTATCTGTCATGTCTGATGGTTGACATATGACATCTCACTTGACGCTGCTCTGACGTCCCATCTGACGCAGTCTTCAGGACGCAGCCTTGACGCAGTAGTGACGCATCATCCTTGACGCGACGTCTCAATATTAACAGTAAGTAACATCATTATTATCTAAATTATTCTGAACTTAATAAATCCATTACATGAGGGAGGTGCCTGAATATTAGTGGAAGGATCTTGATCCGAGGAATTGGAGCTACTTTTACTAGCAGTGGAAATAAAGCATAATTCATGGTGAAACAAGAATATTATGTCATAATAATGTAATAATAATAATTAACTAGTTAATACTTTATATAAAGTTACGATAATACAGAGAATAAGGTTAAGTAATACTGTATTAATAGTGAATAATATATTATCTTAGTATTAATGACTTGACACACTCTTAATGTGCTTATTTATTTTTATCTGAAGTGGTTTTTCATGAATTTTTAATTAAAATACGACCAGTGTGTGTTATGGGAGCTATTTTCCTGATTCTGTTTGCTGTAAATATTCATTAAGAATTTAAAAATAAATTTTGGTTCGGGTTTTTCACATCGAACAATGTTTAATCAAAAAATGTGTTTTTAACTTCATTAATTTTTTTAATTTTATTTTGTTGTGTCGCTCGTATCTAAACTCTCTATAACTGTTCGTGACAACAGCCGTTTTGAGGAATAATCTTAAGTACAGTTGTGCCTCGGGATACGAACAGCTCCAAACACGAACAATTATGTCGGTGCTTTTGTAAGTGTATTTTTGGGGGTCTGAAACAGATTAATCTAATTTACATTATTCCTTATGAGAACAAATTCATTTGGTATCAGCACACGAACAGCCTTCTGGAACGAATGAAGTTCGTATCCCGAGGTACCACTATATGTATTAGTAGGAAATTACCATAGTTAAATGTATATTCATTACCTGGAGTATACCTGGAGAGGGTTCTGGGGGTCCATTGCCAGGTATACTCCAGGTAATGAATGTACATTTAACTATGGTAATTTCCTACTAATAAAGATTATCCCTCAAAAAGGCTGTTGTCATGAACAGTTATTTTTCTCATTGTGATTTATAACAAGTTTGTTTTTTTACAGATGGGTTTTGGTGGAGACCTGGTAGCATTATGGGAGGTGCCTCTCAGTGATGGCATCCATAAAGTGGGTTTTGAACATGGCACTACCACAGGTCGCAGAGTCTTGTGGGTTGATGGTCAGGTAAGGCACGACCAAAGTCAATGTCAAAAGTTTATTTATACAGTAATGGGTGACACTGTTATTATTATTTTTTATTTTATTATCACACTGGCCGATTCCCACCAAGGCAGGGTGGCCCGAAAAAGAAAAACTTTCACCATCATTCACTCCATCACTGTCTTGCCAGAAGGGTGCTTTACACTACAGTTTTTAAACTGCAACATTAACACCCCTCCTGTTATTATTATTATTATAATCAAGGGGGAAGCACTAAACCCATAGGATTATACAACGCTGGGGGGAAGGTATTCATGCTTAATTCGGGGAACTGGAGCACAAATCCAATTCCCTAAATCAAGAGCCCCCTCACCATCAACAAGGAGCCTTCCTTGAGGGGATGGGTGACACTAGATTGCTTCCAGAAAGTCCGTGGTTATTCAGAACATTTCCTGCAATTTTCATCTAACTAAAGACTACAAGGGTAATAAACAATATATATATTTGAGGTCATTAAAAGTATACGAGTGAGTAATTGATGAATATATATTTATTTTAGTGTGAGCATTATTACATTCAAATACAGTAAATTATTGATTTTCCAAAGATTTTAATATACTATTTACTAGTACAGTGGACCCCCGCATAACGATCACCTCCGAATGCGACCAATTATGTAAGTGTATTTATGTAAGTGCGTTTGCACGTGTATGTTTGGGGGTCTGAAATGGACTAATCTACTTCACAATATTCCTTATGGGAACAAATTCGGTCAGTACTGGCACCTGAACATACTTCTGGAGTGAAAAAATATCGTTAACCGGGGGTCCACTGTATTTCTTTTAATCGTGGGATCTATTCTGATTATGCATTGAGCTTTATTCATTTTGTTACTTTTTGTATATTTCTTTACTGTAGACAGAGCTACATAGGTGTGGATGCTGCACTACTGCTACAGCTAATAGTTTGACTTAACATATGGTATATTATTAAACAAACTGAAATACTGCCCAATCCGTGCACATACTGTTTGAAAGGTGGGATCTACATAAGGTCTGTTTCCAGTTTCACTCATCTTCATTACATGTCACTTTGGAATATTAAATTCCATCACCCATATATCTTTCCATCTCTTCATTTTACCTAAACTTTTTTTTTTTTTTGGCAGGGATTCATTCATTTGATATTTTACTGTGGAAAAGGTTGCTTAACCATGGAAACATTTATGGAAATAAGTCACTTTATCTGACTTTTGGGTTATCCTGGTGGGTAATTTACACATATGTTGTTAAGTATGATTTTTGTACTTATGTGTACCTGTACCTAAATAAACTTAAAACAATTATGATCCTGTGGTTCTTCACTAGTGACTAAACCATGAATTTAATTTTCTTTTATCGCTGCCTTCATTTTGCCCACTAACAGAAAATTAGAAATCAGTTTTCCCCAAGTTATTCCTAATTTGATGTTTCGAGGGACATCTCAAATCTATGTGTCTTTGGAAAGACAGTGATAGTGTGAATGACGATGAAAGGACCCCAATGGAAATAAGTCACTCTGTCTGACTTTTTTGGGTTATCCCAGGTTCTCTACACATATGCTGCTATGTATGATAATCTATGTAACTGTATTTGTGTATACCTGAATAAACTTACTTTGGGAGGGTCACCCTACCTCAGTGGGAGATGGCCAATGTATTAAAAAAATATTACATTTAATTTTATATATTATAATAATGTAATCTCTATATCTTAATTTTTTACAATTTTCCAAAGTTTAGTACAGTAGTCTATTAGGAATTGTGGTAATATTATTTAAAATGAATATAAAGTAACCCACTCCCAATGGAAATAAGTCACTCTTGACTTTTTTGGGTTATCCCAGGTTCTGTACACATATGCTGCTATGTATGATAATTCTATGCAAGTGTATTTGTGTATACCAGAATAAACTTACTAATAATATTACAGTGTACACACTGTAATATACAGTTTTTTTCAGGGAAAGAATTCAATTAGTAAGCAATTAAAACTGTGTTCATATCACTTTAACTCAGACACCTGCAGCTGCTTGACCACTTAAGTGAGGTTAAGTGAAGTCACTGCAGGCTAGCACATAATCCTGGGCTTAATATGCAGATTCATCTTCTCAGTTTTTGTTCTGAAATCATTTGTGGGTCACATAAATCTTTGTTTATTCTGGCCCATATAGTCTCATGCTGTTGGAGTGTATACATAAGTACATTTATGAACAGATTTGGAGAAACCGGCTAGCTGGACTTGAGTCCCAGAGGTGGGAGGTGCAGTGCCTGCATTCTGAAGGAGGGGTGGTGAGAGGTGCAGTGCCTGCATTCTGAAGGAGGGGTGGAGGTGAGAGGTGCAGTGCCTGCATTCTGAAGGAGGGGTGGAGGTGAGAGGTGCAGTGCCTGCATTCTGAAGGAGGGGTGGAGGTGAGAGGTGCAGTGCCTGCATTCTGAAGGAGGGGTGGAGGTGAGAGGTGCAGTGTTTGCACCCTGAAGGAGGGGTGGAGGTGAGAGGTGCAGTGTTTGCACCCTGAAGGAGGGGTGGAGGTGAGAGGTGCAGTGCCTGCATTCTGAAGGAGGGGTGGAGGTGAGAGGTGCAGTGCCTGCATTCTGAAGGAGGGGTGGAGGTGAGAGGTGCAGTGTTTGCACCCTGAAGGAGGGGTGGAGGTGAGAGGTGCAGTGCCTGCATTCTGAAGGAGGGGTGGAGGTGAGAGGTGCAGTGCCTGCATTCTGAAGGAGGGGTGGAGGTGAGAGGTGCAGTGTTTGCACCCTGAAGGAGGGGTGGAGGTGAGAGGTGCAGTGTTTGCACCCTGAAGGAGGGGTGGAGGTGAGAGGTGCAGTGCCTGCATTCTGAAGGAGGGGTGGAGGTGAGAGGTGCAGTGTTTGCACCCTGAAGGAGGGGTGGAGGTGAGAGGTGCAGTGTTTGCACCCTGAAGGAGGGGTGGAGGTGAGAGGTGCAGTGCCTGCATTCTGAAGGAGGGGTGGAGGTGAGAGGTGCAGTGTTTGCACCCTGAAGGAGGGGTGGAGGTGAGAGGTGCAGTGTTTGCACCCTGAAGGAGGGGTGGAGGTGAGAGGTGCAGTGCCTGCATTCTGAAGGAGGGGTGGAGGTGAGAGGTGCAGTGCCTGCATTCTGAAGGAGGGGTGGAGGTGAGAGGTGCAGTGCCTGCATTCTGAAGGAGGGGTGGAGGTGAGAGGTGCAGTGTTTGCACCCTGAAGGAGGGGTGGAGGTGAGAGGTGCAGTGTTTGCACCCTGAAGGAGGGGTGGAGGTGAGAGGTGCAGTACTTGTACCCTGAAGGATGGGTGGAGGTGGGAGGTGCAGTGCTTTCACTCTGAAGGAGGGGTGAGGATATCTGCAGTTTTGAACTATATAATTGGTACCCCTCAGATCACCCTACTTTGGAGGGAAATGGCCAGTGTGATAAAAAAAAATCTTAGTTTATATTCCACCGTGCTCATGATCACCAGTCAGCATAATAGTGAAAATTAGTCATTAGTTAAAAATAAATAAAATATTTGTATCTGAGGGTAGATTTTAGCCCTAAAGGTTCTTTCCCTCTCCGAGTAACTGCCGGTATTTCCCAGCTGTGTAATGAAATTTAAGATGTCGAGTTTTGTTCAAAATTTTGTGGGATATAAACGGGAGACACTGTATTTGACTGCAAATATTTACCAGTATTACAAATCTGAACACCTTACTTGATGTGATCCAGGCTTGTTTCCCCACCTTTCCAGACATCCTGATTATGACTGTCTCCTAGCGCCCTGATCTTGGCTGTCTCCTAGCGTCCTGATCCTGGCTGTCTCCTAGCCTCCTGATCCTGGCTGTCTCCTAGCCACCTGATCTTGGCTGTCTCCTAGTCTCCTGATCCTGGCTGTTTCCTCGCCTCCTGATCCTGGCTGTCTCCTAGCCTCCTGATCGTGGCTGTCTCCTAGCCTCCTGATCGTGGCTTGTTTCCTAGCCTCCTGATCGTGGCTGTCTACTAGCCTCCTGATCGTGGCTGTCTCCTAAGCTCCTGATCCTGGCTGTCTCATAGTCTCCTGATCCTGGCTGTCTCCTAAGCTCCTGATCCTGGCTGTCTCCTAGCCTCCTGATTGTGGCTGTCTCCTAGCCTCCTGATCGTGGCTGTCTCCTAAGCTCCTGATCCTGGCTGTCTCCTAGCCTCCTGATCCTGGCTCTCCTAGCCTCCTGATCCTGGCTGTTTCCTAGCCTCCTGATCCTGGCTGTCTCCTAACCTCCTGATCATGACCTTTTTTTTTTTCTCACTCATACCTTAAACTAATATTTTGTCTCCAAATTATGGGTTGTGAGATTTCCAGCCATGGTACTGTGATTATTTTTCTACTGCTGTACATATACATACTTTTTATTTGGGATATTTTTACACAAGAGTACATTATTATTATAATCAAGGGGGAAGCGCTAAACCCGGAGGATTATACAGCGCCTGGGGGGGGGATGTGGAAGGCATTCAGGCTTAATTCGGAGAATTGGAGCACAGATCCAATTTCCTAAATCAAGAGCCCCTTGCCAACATCAAGGAACCTTCCTTTAGGGGACACAAGAGTACAGCCTCTCCTCACTTAGCGATGTACTCGTTTACTGACAACTCGCACTTACGACAGGCTCTCTGACCAGTATGCATACCTAAATAATGTATATTAAAAGCTGATTTCCTCTATTCTGTTTATTACAATATACAGTACACTACTGTATAAACATTTAAAAATATACCAGAAATGTTATAAATGGTGCAAAGGTGACATTAAAACAATATCAAAGATGGTTGACACAAACCCACGAATTGTGCTCTTTGCTTAGCGGTGAATTCGTTTACCGACGTGGACTTAAGAACGAAACTGTCATTAAGTGAGGAGAGGCTGTATAGTACTTAGATGATTTGAATAGGAAACATTACTATAAATTGGTATACTACTGATTATAAAAGCAGTGATGGATAGCTTTTATTTTCCAGGAGAGGATACGTCATGATTGGATGTTTAAATTAGTTGGATCTGAAGTGTTTGAAATAGGCGATACAAAATGTGTCATCAAAATCGAACCTATTGGCGGTTTTTCCTATGAATACTCCCTTGAGGTATGTTTATTATCTACAGATTTTCTCTTTGTAAGTGAGCTGGTAGCTGAGTGTATAAGATTATCTAAGGATTTCCATAGAGCTGACAATAATAATACTATTACCAGTAATAATAATTTTATTTAAAGTCATCATACTTTATATAGATTTATCTTTGAGGCTTTTGATATTATGAGAATGACCTAGGGGCTACAAAGAGTTTAAGCCAGCCCTGCCAATTGTGTAATTACGATTGTGTGAGTAATTTTTTTTATTTAACATGCAGGCAGGGTGACCCAGAAGAAACACTCACCATCATTCACTCCATCACTGTCTTGTCAGAAGTGTACCAATTCTACAGTTCAGATGCCTCTCCAAACTGCAGATATCCCCACCCCTCCTTCAGAGTGCAGGCATTGTACTTCCCACCTCCAGGACTCCAGTCTAGTTAACTAGTTTCCCCAGAATCCTTTCACATAAAGTTACCTTTCTCACATTCCAACAGCACGTCAAGTCCCAAAAGCCATTTGCTTCCGTTCACTCCTATCTAACACACTCACACACGCCTGTTGGATGTTCAAGCTCCTTGCACATAAAACCTCTTAGGGCAGCTCCTACCCCGCCATCCCTCCATTACAGTTTTATATACCCTCCAAGTGTCATCCTATTTTGCTCCATCCTCTCTGAATGTTCAAACCACCTCAACAAACCCTCCTCAGCCTTCTGGATTATACTTTTTGTAACCCCACACCTCCTAATCTCCAAGCTATGAATTGTCTGTATAATATTTATGCCACACATTTTCCTCAGACACTACATCTCCACTGCCTCCAGCCGCCTCCTCGCTGCAACATTCACAAACCATACTTGACCTCCATATAAGAGTGTTGAGTGTTGATACCACTATTCACTCATACATTCTCCATTTTACCTCCATGGATAGTGTTGTGTCCACAGATGCCTCAATGTACCACCCATCTTTTTCTCCCTCATAAGTTCTATGGTTCACCTCTTCTACCATATAGTATCCATCTGCTGACAAATTCACTCCCAGATATCTGAATACAGTCACTTCCTCCATACCCCCTCCTTCCAATCTGATTTCCAATCTTTCATTACCTAAATTGTTTGTTACCCTCATCACCTTGCTCTTTCCTATGTTCACTTTTAATTTCCTTCTTTTACATACCCTCCCAAATTCATCCACCAACCTTTGCTGTTTCTCTTCAGAATCTCTTAAAAGCACAATGTCATTGGCATAAAGCAACTGTGATAACTTCCATTTTCTATTAGATTCTGCATATTTTAATCCCCCACCTCTTCCTGACACCCTAACACAATGTTTTAGCTATGTTGACAGGCAAGGTTACTTTGGATCTTAAAATAATCTGACCTGACTTTATTATATAAAGTGGAGGTGCAAGCTTTATTTATAAGCTATAGTGCCTATTGTTAATTTCCTTCAGTGTGTCCCTACAGGTACATAAAAAACTATCAGTTATGCCACTTAAGAATGTACTAATTAAAGCATAATATTTATTAAAGGCATTTGCCATTCCACCTTATGTATGTGAATAATGTCCCATATATATATATTGACACGTTGAAATTCATAAAAGCATAAGCTATTGTTAAAGTGCATCAATAATACTTTTGATAGTGCATCAATAATACTTTTGATAGTGCATCAATAATACTTTTGCATTAGATTCAAGTTAAACATTATAAACATGAATATAACAACTGATTATGTCATCAGTCATCTGTGATATAACACTTAAAATTCTAGGCATAAATCCACTGTGTAAATTGTACTTTTAACTCTTTTATTTTCAATCTTTACTACAATATAACTGTAAACTGAGAGTAGTGCTATATTAGGCATACAGTAGAGTACAGTATATTTTTTCTATTCTTTTTTAACATTCTGATTTAATGGACACTTGAGCAATCCCTCATTAGCCCATCATATTGAAGGTGTACTTATTCATGCTTACAGGAACATAGGTATAGTGGCTGGTGGACTTGTTACTAGTGAACATATTAAATATAAATGAAACTTTGTGAGGGACTTAATACAATTTTAATTGGGGTTATTACTTGGCAGGTAAATGGTAAAAGCTACAAAAAATTTACGGAGAATCAGAGTAAAATACTAAAGACGTGGTTCTTCCCGCTAGACGGCTCCTACGTGCGTGTGGTGCTTGAGAAAGGCACACTCGATGTTTGGGTCAATGGCAGAAAGTTAGATACTGCAGTAAGTATAATAAATAATTCACTTCTGTCAGTGTCATGTCTGAGGGCAATGTGTGGTGTGAATATAATGCAGAGAATTCGTAGTTTGGAAGTTAGGAGGAGGTGCGGGATTACCAAAACTGTTGTCTAGAGGGCTGAGGAAGGGTTGTTGAGGTGGTTCGGACATGTAGAGAGAATGGAGCGAAACAGAGTGACTTCAAGAGTGTATCAGTCTGTAGTGGAAGGAAGGTGGGGTAGGGGTTGGCCTAGGAAAGGTTGGAGGGAGGGGGTAAAGGAGGTTTTGTGTGCGAGGGGCTTGGACTTCCAGCAGGCATGCGTGAGCGTGTTTGATAGGAGTGAATGGAGACAAATGGTTTTTAATACTTGACGTGCTGTTGGAGTGTGAGCAAAGTAACATTTATGAAGGGGTTCAGGGAAACCGGCAGGCCAGACTTGAGTCCTGGAGATGGGAAGTACAGTGCCTGCACTCTGAAGGACGGGTGTTAATGTTGCAGTTTAAAAACTGTAGTGCAAAGCATCCTTCTGGCAAGACAGTGATGGAGTGAATGATGGTGAAAGTTTTTCTTTTTCAGGCCACCCTGCCTTGGTGGGAATCGGCCAGTGTGATAAAAAAAAAAAACTTCTGTCAGTATTCTCTTCAGTGGGAGCGCTGTGGTAAAAGGCTTTTGATTCAAGCAATTTTGACTACCTTCTTATTCCTTGGATCAAACCTGTTTACCTCCACTTTCATTCTCCATGTGTTGTATGACTCATGGGTTTAGCACTTCCTCTCTCGAGTGATAATACGTAGTAATAATCAACGTTTTAATCGCAAGGGACAGAGCATGTGTTATGTAATGAAATAATGAAATTTATGATAATAATTTGGGATAATATTTGTAAGTGTCTGCTCTTTTAATATTATTATTCTTATTATTACAATCATAACTAAGTGCTGAACCCACAAGGGTGATACAGATACTCTTTTGAAAAATTTGCAAATGCTTGCACACTAAGCCATAAATACAATAACAATGATGAAGAAGAAATGCTGAAGTTTATGTTTAAGAGTGACAGTATGATCATCAGGCTCATAAACTCTAGATAAGAGATGAGCTTTTAACTGAGACTCGAAAACATGAACAATTCCCTGATTCATAAGAGACGTGTGAGGCTCGGTCAGGCTAAAAGGATCTGTGGAAATTTAAGGTTGCTGTAAAAGGTACAAGAATACCAGCAAGATATTTGGGTTCATTAAACTCAATAAATCTTAATGAACTGAGTTTAAATTCCATTTTTGCAAGGTTTTTTCTGGTAAGAGTAAACCATATTTTCTGCAATTTTTGAAGTTACAAATTTTAATGTTTTTAATTTTATCATGGGGGAGCGCTAAACCCATAGGATTATACAGTGCATGTGGGGGAGAATGGAAGGTATTTAGGTTTAATTCAGGGAACTGGAGCACAGATCCAATTTCCTAGATCAATAGCCCCTTGCCAGCATCAAGGAATCTCCCTCGAGGGGTTTTGAAGCTACAATACGTACATCTAAATGAAAGATAAATTTCATATTTTGACATTCGTAGGGGTCATAAAGCACTCCTGGGGAATGCTCAGCCTGCATCCGGGGAGGGGGGTCATAGCACCCGGGGGCAATGGTCAGCCTGCAGCCAGGGAGGTCACACAGCACCCAGGGAGAATGGTCAGCCTGTGTCCAGGGAGGGTCATACAGCACCCAAGGGGAATGGTTAACCTGGGGCTGGGGGGGTCATACAGCACCTGGGAGAAATGGTCAGCTTTTGGCTGGGAGGGTCACACAGCACAGGGAGGAATTGCCTGCTTGTGGCCTGGGGGGTCATACTGCACCCGGGGGGAATGGTCAGCCTGAGGCCGGGGGGGGGGTCACATAGCACCCGGGGGGAATGGTTAGCCTGAGGCCGGGATGGGGGTCATACAGCACCCGGGGGAATGGTCAGCCTGCAGTCTGGGGGGGTCATACAGTACCTGGGAAAATGATCAGCCTGCGGCTGGAGGGTCATACAGCACCTGGGGGGAATGGTCAGCCTGCAGGGGTTATACAGCACCCGGGGGAATGGTCAGCCTATAGCCAGGGAGGATGGGGTCATACAGCACCCAGGGGGAATGGTCAGTCTGCAGCCAGGGGAAGGGGCAGTCATACAGCACCCGGGGAAATGGTCCGCCTGCGGCTGGGGGGGCGGTCATACAGTACCCAGGGGGAGTGGTCAGCCTGTGGTAAAGGCAGGAGTATTCAAGGGAGTCACGTGATGCAAACTGACAAAAGAGGCCCATGTAGGGGTGGCACATACTATATCCTACACAAGAATTGTACCATTGACAGTTTATTCCAAGGACAGGGATCAAAAACCCCTCACTGGCAACAAGGAACCTTAATTTAGGGATTTTGAGCAGGCTACTGTTTTTTGTGTTGTATGGCTAAGCTAGGAACTGTTTTGTTTGATATGATGTTCCATAATTGGTTAATGTTAATTGGGTTAAAAGTCTATTGTAGGGTTATTAAGGCTAGATGTTGCCCATTCATCACTATGTCAAAAAATACATTAATACCTAAAACAAAGGTTACCGAGACATGAGACACTCTGGTGGGGGGAGGTGATTGTGCGTGTCCCTCCACTCTGAAAAAATGTTTAAGAAACCAGCAAGTTGATTTTATTATTATAATAAAAAACAAGTGCTAAACCTACAAGGGTCATACAGTGCAGCAGGGTAGGGAAGGATACAGGGGTACAAGAAGTTGATAAATAAGACACTTGTACAACATTTCCAGAATAGAGATACCCAAATGTTGCACAAGTGTCTTGTCCCTTCATTATTGGCCATAAATATTTTTAAATGTCTTTTATTTGTCTTTTCATTATAATGTTCTTATTTTTTATAGGGTGAATTTGTGGATGATGGCACCGAGACACACTTTGACCTATGTGGTCATCCATCTTACATCAAGGCAGTGAGTAGTGGGAACCGCAGAGAAGGCATCATTCACTCCCTTGTTGTAGACAACACAGAGATTGCAGAGTCATTGGAGTGATGGAAGTTACATTCAAAATATAGTAATGTTAAAAACACTTGAGCTGGAGACAGGATGATCTTCATGGCTGATTGACTGTTATCATCTGTTGAAAACAGGAGTTACTGTCCTGTACAGAAAGAATAATAAGGCACAATATTGTGACTGGAACAATGCATAAATAACCTGCACACAGATGTTTTGGTCTGACTTGGACCATTGACTTGTCACACACTATATGTGGGTTATTTGTGTTCTGTACTGTACCTTCAATTACAGCACTTGCCATATAGGCTCACTTTCTAGTCTTAGATGAAAATTATCAAAAAAACAAAAACACCATATATAGTAATGAATATTAACCAATTAACTGGAGGCTGTGCCTGTGGAGGTAGAATCTTTAAACATTGCCAGAATATATGCTGTACTGTCACATCATATAAAATGACAAAGATGTGCAACCAAAAAAAAAATCAATGTTAAAGATAGAATTTGATATCAAGTGAGCAGGTGTTTGTCATTCTTTGAACAGGAAGAGCCTCCAGATGATACATGCCATATTTCTTCATGCATTTAAATTTACATTTTGAAAGGTATTGTTTGTTCAAATTGGTTCCTCGTCTGAATAATATATTCTCTAGAAGATATGCAGCTATTGATACTGTACTGAGCAATATGTGCATTTGTTGATCTATACCCTAACTGGGTGTGCAGATAAGGCTTTCATAGGTTAAATTGGCCCTTGTGGGTTTAGCATTTAGTTTTCATTATAATAATAATAATAGGCTAGATTATCATTGCTGACAACTGCATGAATTCATAGGTAGAAATGACAGATAATACCCTAACAAATCTGTGTTTACACAAGTTCACCATTACTATTAATTACAAAATAAGCATTAAACCCCTCATGGGTCCTGCAGTGTGATGTGTAAGGGTAGTTGTTAGTGGTGTTGGGGGTTAGTACAAGTGGAAAATTAATGTCAGAATTGCTGCAATACGTTAGTTTCTATATAAGACACATGCAGCACCAGCATAACTTTATTGATGAGATATTTGTCAACATAGCAGACCTTTCAAATTTCAGAGGCGATTTTTTTAATACTGAAAACAGTGGATAGGTAATTTTAACCTTTACCTATCAATTTTAAGTCTTGTTACAGAGGATATCTTCTATAACTTTATTATAAACCTCTGACCTAACTTTTCAGCACGACCAACTTCCATTTATAGGTCCTGCCCACTTATCTTTAATTACTTCACCTCTTCTCTAGCTCCAGTATACACACCTACCAAGGTTAAGGGACTGAATACCTTATATCAAAATTATCTCTCCACTTCCATTTCCAGTAGTATAAAAGCTGCCTCTGCATTAGATTGAAAAAGCCTGCTGCCCAGGTGAAATATCTTGACAATTAGATATCCAGGTGTTCCAGATGCATCTTATTTATCAAACATTGGTATTGTATACCATTAATGCAAGGTCAGATTTTGTTAAAAAGTCAAAGATTGAGTCTACAGTATGTTGGTGAGGTTGGCAATTGTGCCATGTCATCACAGAAATCGAAAACCACACGAGTTCACCCATTAAAGAGTATCCATACGTCATGAGATTATCAGTTTAAATGGCAACAGCAATTTAATTTAGGCTTAGTTTACTCCAGTAATTTTAGTAGTGAAATCAAACGCTACACTGTCATTATAACCTAAGTAGCCATTGGTGGGAGATTCATCTGTAAATATGTACTTGCATTTGTGGTCACAGTGGGTTCCATGCTAACCTCCCTATGATGTATAAATATACCTAATTGGACAAATCTTATTGTAGCCAGCTGGCCCAGTGGCTTACGCACTGGCCTGGAGTTTTACAACTCTCTCACCGAGGGTTCAAACCCCGCCCATTCCGTGGTTTGTTTGCAATCTCATTATTATGATTCTGTGAGTCATTCCTTGTGTTCTAATTATTACACAAATGAACAGGCCGTTTTATGATTTATGGGTCAATTTACGTGTTTCTGTGATGCTAGTGTTGACTACTTGAATTATATAGTTACTGATTAGTGCTGGTGCAACCTGAATAGTAAATATTGTACTGTATTCTTATCAGAAAAGTGTCTGTTCAGTTTTATATACATATTTGGCATATTTCTTGACTTTTATTTCAAGCATTATGACTATTATTCATTTCAACATTTCTCACATCAGAATACAGTACATCCTATGTATGTCTATAAACAATTTTACTATTGACTGTTAAGTTTGTATAGTCAATTTTTTTTTAGTTTGTACACAAGGCTGACAAATTGCAAAGTACAATAATTAATTTGGTAGCTTAACAATAATGTCCATATAAGTGCTTAACTCTAAGGACATAAGACACTATGTGGGAAAGATACAATAATGTTAAAAGTGAGTGAAGGGGTAAGAGACAGTGCAAGAGTAATATTTCAATCAAAATTGGTGCAACAGGTTAGTTTCTGTTAGAGTTGAGGAGGTTAGGTTGGGTAAAGTTTGTCAGGAAACAGGACAAATGTTTCCTGACGTGGGTCTTAAGTCATATGCTGACCCACAGCTGGAGCTTTTGGTCATCTGACAGAGGCCTTCCACTGACTTACCAGTCCACCACTCTAAAACTTACAGTTTTGATTATAACTGAGGAGAGTGCATCAAAGGCAAGACTTTTAGCAAAGAGATGATAACTGAACAGCAGTATAAAGCTCTGTAAAATACACTTGAACTGAATTGTGAAATTAACATAAGATATTGTACATGCATTTTCTATTTTAATTAAACTTATTTCCAAGAGAAAGGCTCGTAAACTTGTCGCTACAATACTTGTAAAAAATGTGCAGGTTAATTGTTTTCAGAACTATTGTTCTAGTGTTTATGTTTTAAACATAGTTTAATGTATTTTATATAAATATGTGTAATATTTTGTTTGCAAGTGCTATGTATTTTGAATAAAAAGTATATGCAACATTTGTTGTTTTTGTAAGACCCATAAAAACCCATTTTTGTACAATGCCACAAGTAAAGCTATGTTGCTGCAGCTGTGATGAGGCTACATACTATATACCATAATGCAAATATTTTCCTCAGCTGCCCAGGGTTCCTACCAGTATCACTGACTCCCTCACTAGTTCTCACCAGTAAGCCAGACAAATGCCTAATAATATAGCTGTGTCACAACACTACACAACTTTGGAATGTAAGTCTCTCTGTAACAATGTTAACTTTTTACCATCCTGGCCATCTGCCACCAAGGTAGGATAACCCAAAATGAGAAACACATTTGCCATAATTCATTTGATGATTATTTGACAGAAGTGTGCAGACATCACAATTCAAGTGACCATCTGAACTCTAACATCCCACCCTTCCTTTTATTATTATTATACTCAAAAAGAAACGCTAAACATCCGTTCTTCAGAAAACAAACATTGCACTTCCCACCTCCAGGACTCTAGCTCATCTAAACAGTTTCCCCAAATTCTTCCCATTATTGTTATATTCACAAGAGGAGGGTAGGGGAGCACTAAACCCATAGTGACTGGGAGACTGGGAGGCAATCTGATTCAGTTCAAGGAAACCGAGGATAGATCCGATTACTTGAAACAGGAGCACTTCACCAGCATTAAGGCACCTCCTTTAAGAAAAGGTCCCTTCACATATGTTGCAATATTATCATCATTATGGGGAGTGTTAAACCAATAGGGATTATACAGTGGCTGTGGGGAGGTGGGGCAGAAGGCATTCAGGATTAATTCAGAGAACTGGAACACAGATCAAATTCCCTAGATCAAGAGCCCCTAACTAACATGAAGGAACTTCCCTTGAGGGGCACACATGTTGCATTACTGACACTCCAGCAGCACATCCACTCTTAACCCTTTCAGGGTTCGTCCCGTAGATCTACGTCTTTACGTTCAGGGTCCAAACCGTAGATCTACGTCATGAGCTCAGCTCACTCTGATAAACTGTGAGTGGCACATTTGGGCCTAGATATGAGAGAATACATGTATGTGGTATGTGTGCACCACATAAAACAAATCCTGCAGCACTCTGTGTATAATGAGAGAAAAAAAACTGAGACCATGATTTTCGATTGAAACAGCGACTTTGCAGTGTTTTTTCGTATGTTTTTATAGTTGTATTTGCGATTTCTTGGTCTCATTTGATAGAATGGAAGACATATTACTGAAATAGAGATGATTTTGATTGGTTTTAGCACTGGAAATGGCTTGCAACTGAGCTCAAAGTAGCGGAAATGTTAAATTTTTGCCGATGTTCAGGAGTAAACAAACGACCTCACACATCTAATACACGCCAGCTGGTGGGTCTAATATACATTCACAAATATGGTGATGATATTTATACAATTATTACAATATTGCATAACAGTAAATCTTCTATTTTTTGGTGTGAATAAACATTCATTATGTGAATAAAAAATCAAAATGGAATTTATTTGTAAAGCCTCAAAACGTAACTAATGAACAGAGGAAATGTTAGTTTAGTGCCAGGAATACCTACATTGTTTATTCTGGACCTTATTTTGAAATTGGAATATTTTGAACTTTGTGTTAAATTGGCCAAACTACCAACTTCCGATCACTTTATTTTGTAGTTGAAACAGTTGACTGGGCGATTTATTGTGCTCAATCGATAGAATAGAAGTAATACTAGTAAAATAGATAAGAATTTGGTCAACTGGAATAATGTAATTGGCCTAAAATGGGAGTCAAAGTCGGCAAAATCGCTGATTCGTAAATATCGCTGACACATCAAAATTCGCGAGAGCATAATTTCGTCAATTTTCTATCAAATTTCATACTTTTTGTTTTATTACCTTCATAAAAAGATTCTCTACCATTTCATAAGAAAAAATAACAAATTTTTTTTTTGAAAATTTTTGGACACTGGGGCACCACTTCAGATTTTGGCCTTGGATCCTGAAGGGGTTAAATACGCTGTCATGACCCCAAAATTAAGTCACATCAGTGTTGCAATTTAAAAAAATATACAAGATTTTTTTTTTCAACAAATCGGCTGTTTCCCACAGAGGCAGGGTGACCCAAAAAGAAAGAAAAAAAAACTTTCATCATCATTCAGCATTTTCACCATCCCTCATACATAATCACTGTCTTTGCAGAGGTGCTCAAATACGACAATTTAGAAGTCCCTCCAAACTGACAATATCCCAACCCCCCTCCTTTAAAGTGCATGCATTGTACTTCCCATTTCCAGGACTCAGGTCCGGCTAACTGGTTTTCCTGAATCCCTTCACAAAACATTACCCTGCTCACACTCCAACAGCTCATCAAGAATTTTATCTTCTAAAATAATAGTCTTTCTAAAGATAATGACATCAAAAATGTAAATTTTTGTAATTAAGCATGTGAAACTGAACTTCTGACTTTGCCCACTTTGAGACCTATTTGAAGCCTATTATGTCTGGAAAATTTCCAAAAGTCATTGCATATTTTATATGTACTCTGATAATTATACTTATGTGTATCTATACCTAAATATACTTACACACCGTGCTGGCATGCAGGTACACATTAAAATCACTAAGAGTGATTTTAATGTGTCCAACTGTCCTAATTCCTGGCTATTTTGCTTGTATGGTTTCTATTCTATTGATGCAGCGCTGTATAGCCCTTGTGGTTTAGCGCTTCTTTTTGATGATAATAATACACGTAATCTATTCTATTGATTTAGCACAAGAAACTGCCTATTCAATTATCAGAACTCCCATATAAATTACACATAAGCCCTCTGAAAAATACTTTTAGTAACTCCACACCTCCTAATTTCAACACTATTAATATCCTGCAACTCACCCACTGGTGAGTTTAGATCAATGTTGATCAGTAATTGTGCGTGTTCACTAAAAAAACCATACCCCGGTCGGGATTGAACCCGTGGTCAGAGAGTCTCAAAACTCCAGACCGTCGCGTTAGCCACTAGACCAGCTAGCCACAATAAGATTCGTCCAACTAGGTATATTTCTACACCATAGGAAGGTTAGCATAGGCACCACTGTGACCACAAATGCAAGTTTTTACAGACGAATCTCCAGCTAGCGTGGCCGTGACGAACTCTAGCTCAAGTCCCCTCACTGCCGTCAACATGACTCACGAAATCGTAATGACACGATTGCAAACAAACCATACCCCGGCCGGGATTGAACCCGAGGTCAGAGAGTCTCAAAACTCCAGACCGTCGCGTTAGCACTAGTCCAGCTAGTTGACGGCAGTGAGGGGACTTGAGCTAGAGTTCGTCACGGCCACGCTAGCTGGAGATTCGTCTGTAAAAAACTTGCATTTGTGGTCACAGTGGTGCCTATGCTAACCTTCCTATGGTGTAGAAATATACCTAGTTGGACGAATCTTATTGTGGCTAGCTGGTCTAGTGGCTAACGCGACGGTCTGGAGTTTTGAGACTCTATGACCGCGGGTTCAATCCCGGCCGGGGTATGGTTTGTTTGCAATCGTGTCATTACGATTTCGTGAGTCGTGTTCACTAAAGTTCTTACTTACAATACTTATCATGGTTCCATCATTAAACTACTATGATACTCCCATTATTTCAAAGTTATAAACAGATTACTAGTTTTTGAACTGTAATTTTGGCACACCTCTGGCAAAACAGGGATGGAGTGAGTGATGATGACAATGTTTCGTCTTTTTCATGTCACTCCGCCTCAGTGGGGAAATGGCCAACATGTTAAAAAATTAATACAGTATAACAAGTCAAATATCTGCACATCTGCTTTTAATCAAATAAACAATCTACCTTTTGAATTTGCACAAATTAAACATTAACCCTTAAACTGTCCAAACAGATTTACGTCCACATGCGTAGTGCTCCAAAAGTAGATCTACGTTTTTTTTACATATTTTCAAATATGACAAAAAAAAAAAAGTAGATCAAAGTTTTTTTTACACGTTTTCAAATGTAAAAAAAAAAAAAATCTATGTTTTTTACATACTTTCAAATGTCGAAAAAACGTAGATCTACATTTAGACAGTTTAAGGGTTAAATCCCACTGAAATATTGTACAGTAAAAATACACTCTTTTGGTACACATGTCTAACAAACATTAACTACTCCAGGGCTTACAAAATATCTAAAATTTACATAAAAAGTTATTAAATTTTATAACATACTTGAACTAAGCTTGTGGGTGAATCTCCTATCACAACAGTAAGGTGTTAAGGTATCTGAATACTCACATTCACATTGTATTCCAAGACAGTATAAAGACTATGATAAGTCTAAGCTGTCTCCCTTCCTTTTTGTTCACCTTTTTGTGGTTTGGTGATTGTCACCACTGTAGATACCATGAGTTACATTAGCTGGGGACTTCCAATGCCAGTGGAGCCATGGTTGAGACAGTTAAGGATTTATTGTATTTTCTGCCTGAAAAAAGTAACTGATAACTGGGTAGTGTACTCAGCTCACACACTGAGGTCCATGGTTCAATCCCTGGTATGGGTGGAAACATCAAGACTCGCAAAATTGTAATAACATGATTTGTTTGCAATTGTGTTATATTACGATTTCGTGAGTTTATAAAACTTACTTTGCTTATACTCCAACAGCATGTCCATTAAAATCATTTGTCACCATTCACTCTTAACACACTCACAGAAGCTTGCTGGATGCTCAAGCCCCTAAAACTCAAAATTTTTATTAAATAAAATTTATAAATGCTGCATTATGTATTGTACCAGTTAAATAATGAGATAGCAAATTCATTTCCAGACTTAGTAATGCTGCTTTGGTTGGAAATGACTGGATTATTGAAAAAGTATTTTACTCATTTTCTAAAATTTACTCACACAAAATTCTCATACATAAAAACTATAAACTTTACTTGATGTACTAGTAAAATTATAGGATCAAGTCCAAACATCTTGTAAATATCTCTTCTCTATTTGCATTTGAGCCAACAAATTCCTAGCACTATTTTCTGTTTGGTTGCAATTAGCTTGCAGTATTGATACAAATGCTTCAAAAACATCTTTTGCCATGTTATGAGCATCGCCACACACATACACCACAGCTCCCTCATTTACTAAGAGAGAAGCCAGAGCAGCACCATGTTTAAGAATATTATCTTGAACATATTTTACACCATTACAAGCAGTAGTCTCTCTTGAGAAACTAACAATAAAATGATTTAAAATACCTTCATCTTGGAATCTTTCAATCTCTTCTTTATAAAGAAAGTCGTGCTCTTTATGGCGGCAACCAAAAAATAACCACGACTTGCCAATAATGTCATTAGGGTTTGAAGCCATGATTTTTTGACGATGTCTAAGAAATCCCACAAAGGGTGCAACACCTGTGCCAGGACCAATCATGATAATAGGAGTTGCTAAATCTTTTGGGAGGTGAAAATTTTGGTTAGAACGCAAGTAAATGGTGGCACATACGTTACATTTTTCTGAAATTGTTAACCCACTGAACGTTGTGTTCAAATCTGTGCCATTACTTGCTAGTTCATTATACACAGAAAACAACCAACCAGTGCAAATGCCTTTCCTTGCATATGTGACTGTGTTTTCCTTTGGGATTTCTACTACATTAAAAACAAATGAGATATTTTCAGAATCCACAAGAGGAGAAGAAATAATGGAATAAGCTCGGGGTTGAAGCCGAGGTAAATGTTCCAGGAGAGTTGTGACAGGTGGCTTGCATGATCCAAAGATTATTAACAAGTCCAGTAAAGTCAGATTTGCTTCCCGAATGTTTTTGGTGTATTCTGATGCCCCTTCTTTACTGACAAGTTCTTGTAAACGCCTTTTCTCTGATGGACTAGATGTATATTCCAACAAAGCTCTTACTAAAGGTTTCTTGGGGACAGATCTAATATCCACACAATGTTCCAGTATATATCTCAGAGAACTTTTCACAGGAATAAATTTTGGCACTGCTGCTGCCTTCTTTTTGGTGTTCGGTAGGACAGAGAGTTCATAAATTTTATCTGCTCTATCAGATATTCCAAGTAAATTTAAAAGAATTTCTACCTCATTCTCTTTATTTTTCACAATAATTCCAAATGAATCACCTGGCTCATAAGCAAATCTATCTTGATCTTTAGGCAGTCTTAAGGTAACTTCCAGAGCAGTTTTTACAGCATCAGCACTAGTCAGTCGTCTAACTGATACTACATGTGTTTCAACTACCTGTGATGCTGCACTTGGCAGAGGGGAATTAACCTGAATTGTTCTACCTTCAGAATTATCTACACATTCTAATGTTAGATACGGTGGAGATTGAGCAGGTAAAGTTAGTTTTTTGTCTAAAGGAAAGCTACACAATTTTATAGGAAGGCATTGAATTTCTTCTTGAGATAAAATATCTATATTATATTTACCTGCAATGGCTAAAGTTCTTTGTGTGCTGTCATTGTCTTCAGGGGCTATACAAACATGATCAGTCACAGATTCATCAATTACTTTAAGTGAACTCTTATTTGTCTCAAGATTATTCTCACTGGCATGGATAAACATCTCATTATTCCCAATTGTAGTTACATCATTTGTAACTTTCTCTTTGCAACTATAATTGCTTAGATCTGTCTTACTGGCATCTTCCATAGTGCTATCCTGGCTTATAAAACTGCCTTTTTTCTGGATTAGAAATTTTTTTAGAGCAGGAAAAAGCCCTTCCATCCAAGGTTCAATTACAACTTCAAGTCCAGTTCCATCATCAGCCCAGCCACAGTCATAGAACCTACAAATAAAAATACACATTACTACATGTATACACAATGTAAACAATTGCAGACAGGTGATCTTAACTATGCAAGACAAGCCATGGGGCATGGAAATCTTTAGCTGAAGTACTTTCACATTTCTCAGTGAGTCATCTGGAGCTATACAATGTTGTAAGGCAGCAACTGAAGGAGTGAGGGGAAGTTTTCTCAGAGTAGCACAGTGTGGGGTTTGTCACCTGCTGCAGGCTGTGGCAGGTGACAAACTCATACACCCAACTGCAACTATAAATACAAAAGCTACAAATAAATAAAAATACAAAATTTAAAAAAACTGCATAAACAAATCAAACATGAGCCTGCCACCAGTCAGGACTACAGTTCTAGTCCTCGGCCATTCTTCCATTTACTCATGAGCCTTCCATTATCAATAAATACATAATATGAATATAAATTTCTTTTGATATAATTTTCATGTAATATGCTGAAAATTAAATTATATTCTTAATCACCACTAGTACAATTCCCAGTACAATACAGGAATAAGAAAAAATAAGATGGTTTTCTTATGGCAGCTCAAATAAATGTTTCTCACACTAACAGTATAACTTTGTTACTATTGTTGTAGGACGTCTTTCATGTTTTTAATATTACTGTACAGTAATGGTAGTCTGGTACTAACCCATATACAGTGGAACCTCAAATATCAAACTTAAACCGTTCCAGGAGCTAGATCTAAATTCGAAAAGTCTGAAAAGTGAAGCAATATTTCCCATAAGAAATAATGGAAATACAATTAATCCGTTCCAGAAACCCAAAAATATTCACAAAAAAAAAAAAAATTTAGAGAGATTAATTATAGTTTTACATACACACAACAAATATAGTGTTCAATTATGTATTAATAAATTTAAATAAACATATAAAATAACATTTTTACTTACCTTTATTGAAGACTGGTGATGGCATCCAGAAGATAGGGAGGAGGAGAGAGGGAGTTGGGGTTAGTGTTTGGAAGGAGAATCCCCCTCCATGAGGACTTCAGGTATCAAAACTCTCTCTGGGGTTACTTCCCTTCTCTGTATTTTAATGCCACTAGGACCAGCTTGAGAGCCACTGGACCCCTGTCTCACAAAATAACTCTCTACAGTCCTCTGTTTCTGTCTCACATAATAACTGTCCACAGTCCTCTGTGTCTGTCTCACAAAATAACTGTCCACAGTCCTCTGTGTCTGTCTCACAAAATAACTGTCCACAGTCGTCTGTTTCTGTCTCACAAAATAACTGTCCACAGTCCTCTGTTTCTGTCTCACAAAATAACTGTCCACAATCCTCTGTTTCTGTCTCACAAAATAACTCTCCACAGTCGTCTGTTTCTGTCTTGCAATATAACTGTCCACAGTCGTCTGTACATCCTGGCAAGCTCAACAAGTCTCACACCAATCTCATACTTCTGTATTACATGTATTTCCTTCTTCACATCTATGGTGTTTCTCACTTTCTTTACCACAGGGGTACTACTAGCAAGTTTCTTTGGGCCCATGGTAGCTTATTTCACAGTCCCACAAGCACTAAACACAATGAAATAATCGTAAAATGTTTGAATGAGAGCGTAGGTTAGTGTTCACTCAAGCATCGACAAAACCAGACTGGCTCACGGCGCCTGCTTGAGGATGTGGACAGAGTGGGCTGCCAGACAGGTCCGGTACCCAGCAGTTCGAAAATAAAGGCGAATTCGACAATAGGGACAAAGTTCGTTCGAAAAAAGCGTTCGATTTTCAAAAAGTTCGATAAGTGATACGTTCGAAATTTGAGGTTCCACTGTACACCACTCTTTAAGAATGCTAGCCAGTTCTTCTTGGCTTCAACAGTTGGGAGACTAATTTAAAGAGTGGAAGATATATGTAACAAAAACTTGAACCACATATTCTGAATAGAGTACGTACATACCTGTGTGCACCAAGAGAGTGCAGTCGCTTGTCAATGGTCTTGCCAAAGTTGCAAAAGTTATTGTAGTTTGTGTCACCGAGGCCAAGGACGGTGTATGACAAGTGACTCAAGGCATCCCTGGGCTGATCCTTCTTATGCAGGTGTTGATTAAACTTGCGAGCAGTGTCAGGAGGATCACCATCACCTGAAGAAAATAAAGTTTTCAGATATTTCATCCTCTAGAGTATGGAGATACCAACAGTTTTATTAAGGAACACTGATATGTCCTGCTCTGCTGAACATTAGCCACTTGTCTGTTACACTGTTATTGGTCTTTTACCTTTGATGGGCTTCCAGAGTTCTACTCCCTGAGCCCAGTCATGGGCCAGGCTTGTCTGGTGATTGCCTGGTCAACCAGGCTGTTGCTGCTGATGGCCCACTTCCCCACATATCCATCACAGCCTGGTTGATCTGGCACCTGGTGAGGATGTCAATTACCATATTCATAAATACAGCCTGACTTATGCTAAATTAGGTTAAGTTATATGTTTAGTAATAACTTAGCATGATGCTAACCAATTATATCTGTTACTATATTCCCTTCAAGGAAAAGGGCTTTTGATCCAAGGAATTAACAACTACCATCCACTACTGTGGCCTGGTAGGCAAAGGTCTCACTTCACATATTGTGTTCGTGGTTTAATTCCAGACAAGGGTGGAAACGTCAGGCGTGGTTCCTTACACCTGTTGTCGTCATTCATCTAGCAAGCAATTAGGTACCTGGGTGTTAGTTGACTGGTGTGAGTAGCATCCTGGGGAACAAGGGCGAGGACCCCCAATGGAAATAAGACAGTCCTCGATGACGCACTGGTTTTCTTGGGTTATCCTCATAAAGATAAAGATTTTACTTCTTTGCAAAGTTTACAATGTGTAATTACAATTTTAATTTGTTAAGTACAAAGAAAGCCACTATCATGATATTGCATTTTGGGCAGGCCGGGGCATTTCTGGGCATTCCTGGGTGGCTAACCCTCCGGGGTTAAAAATCTGAACGAAATTTTCTCTCTTATCCTACCTTAAATCAAACCCATTAAATCAAATCAAACCCATTAAATCAAATCAAACCCATTAAATCAAATCAAACCCATTAAATCAAATCAATCCCATTAAATCAAATCAATCCCATTAAATCAAATCAAACGCATTAAATCAAATCAAACCCATTAAATCAAATCAAACCCATTAAATCAAATCAAACCCATTAAATCAAATCAAACCCATTAAATCAAATCAAACGCATTAAATCAAATCAAACCCATTAAATCAAATCAAACGCATTAAATCAAATCAAACCCATTAAATCAAATCAAACGCATTAAATCAAATCAAACCCATTAAATCATATCAAACCCATTAAATCAAATCAAACCCATTAAATCAAATCAAACCCATTAAATCAAATCAAACCCATTAAATCAAATCCCATTAAGTCAAATCAAACCCATTAAATCAAATCAAACCCATTAAATCAAATCAAACCCATTAAATCAAATCCCATTAAATCAAATCAAACCCATTAAATCAAATCAAACCCATTAAATCAAATCAAATTAAATTAAATCAAAGCCATTCCCAGGTACTGCGTGCTACCCATTAATTCTTACTTCACCCATAAATATACCAGTAGTGAACGTGTTATTAAGTAAGTTCATTTAGGCACAGGTATACATAAGTACAATTATCATACATAGTGTAAATTATCCACCAGGATATTATAATAATCATGGGGAAGCGCTAAACCCGTAGGATTATACAGCGCCTGTGGAGGGGAGGGGATGGAAGGTATTCAGGCTTAATTCAGGGAACTGGTGCACAGATCCAATTCCCTAGATCAAGAGCCTCTCACCAGCGTCAAGGAAGCTCCCTTGATGGGAAGGGGTGACACAGGGAGGTTAAATAATTATATTAACCTGTGGTGGCAGCAACGAGGATGAGACACGTCACTTGATGAAGGTTATTTAAGTGTTGTTGTAATTGACTACAACACCTCAGACAGCAGCTCACACCCTCACTCTCACACTTCTCTCTTATATCTTCTGCAATTAACTTGGCATTTCCTGTCTGGGAGGCGTAGAGCAGGAGAACATCTGCTGGGTCTACTGCCTCTAGGCCTACCCCAGTCATAGTTGTTGGGGTTCATAAGGGCCACTTACCAGGCGCCTCAGTTACCCTCTCTCATCTTTATTTTTCCATTATAATCTACCTTGTCCATAATTACCTTTATAACTTGTGAGCTCATTACCTTTGTACCTAGTTCAGCTATCAAAACTTTGGGGGCCCGGTCCCTGGACCCATTACGTACCTCTGTAATCTGTAAATACCTTTGTAACTTGTCATGATTGTGACCAGACCTACCTAGAGTTCATTACCTTTGTAAATTGTGAGTTCATTACCTCTGTAAATTGTGAGTTCATTACCTTTGTAAATTGTGAGTTCATTACCTTTGTAACTTGCTCAGCTATCAAAACTTTGGAGTCCAGTCCCTGGACCAATTATGTACCTCTATAATCTTTTGACTACCGCCCACAGGATGGGTATGGTGTGCATAATAAACATATTAAACTAACTCCATAATTACTATCACATTTGCTCTGTCTGTTTCGTAAAATGAAATCCAGGATCTTTCTTTAATTCATGATATAACTTAGCAAATCTGCAGGAGTCTTATTAAGACTTATTGACTTAAGTTTAATGGTGTCACCTGAGCGGATACTTTGATAATTTGTTTCCTGTTGCTAAGCTAGGAGTTAAACTGCTTTTTAGTTGTAAAGTAAAAGGACACAAGTGCAACTAATGTGACATTTTATTGTGGCAACGTTTCGCTCTCCAGGAGCTTTGACAAAGCTCCTGGAGAGAGAAACGTTGCCACAATAAAATGTCACATTAGTTGCACTTGTGTCCTTTTACTTTACATATTGTCGGTAATTCTACCAACATTATTACAATCTGCTTTTTAGTTGTTGTCTTGGCTTTCTAGGATTGATCTTGTATGGTTCCCAAGTAGGCCAAGTCCCAGCACAGCAAGAAATAAGCCACTTTGTCTGACTTTTTTGGGTTATCCTGGTGGGTAATTTACACTATGTATGATAATTGTACTTATGTGTACCTGTGCCTAAATAAAATTACTTACAGGACGCCCACACCCTCACCTGAGTTCAGCAGCCGGCTCCCTACCAAAACCGTTAAAGAAATTCCGCAAAGTAAAATGGAGCTGAAGCAAAATGCTCTTCCTGTAACCTGCCTAGATTATGGATGAGGACAAATCATGATGAGAACAAGCCTCTCAGAGAGAACTGGAGAAATTTCTCACTGATGCTCAAGCGAGAGAAGAACTTCTTCATTCATGACTTTTTTTAATTAGGGTTGTTAAAGGCTATCCATGCTTACGCCTTAATGAACCCTGTCTCTCGGTAGCCCTGGTAAAATATGTCGTCCAAATCCAGGCGGGAATTATAAATGAAGCAATGTTTCCTTCGGAAAGAGAAACGGGGAGGTGAGATTAGCAAGCAGATCAGGTAGACCCTAGTCTTAAGCATAGGCAATCTCTGAGTAAACACGTCTATATTCCACCAACATCATCGATGAAAATTGCATAACCATGGGCTCTGTGTGTGCACATCTGGAGTTTACTTGGAGAGAGTTCCGGGGGTCAACGCCCCCGCGGCCCGGTCTGTGACCAGGCCTCCTGGTGGATCAGAGCCTGATCAACCAGGCTGTTGCTGCTGGCTGCACGCAAACCAACGTACGAGCCACAGCCCGGCTGATCCGGAACTGACTTTAGGTGGTTGTCCAGTGCCAGCTTGAAGACTGCCAGGGGTCTGTTGGTAATCCCCCTTATGTGTGCTGGGAGGCAGTTGAACATCTGTCACCCATCTCTAAACAAACACTGTATCACGTGGAAAAATATTATCTTCCTGTCTTTGTTATCATTGGGGTTATTCAGGGCCACATAAGCTAAGCTTTATTGAGCCTTACTACCCAGAGTCCCAGACAAAATATATATTGCACAAATCTAGACAGGAATGAGAAAATTAAAACAAAGCTTCCTCTGGAAAAAAAACGACAATATTAAATTCCCAACTTATATCATGTAGAGGCCAGGCCTAAACAATGTTAGAGCCATGCTCTTAATAACTAAATAACTAACAAAAAAGGCACAATACCGTGACTGGAACGATACACAAATAACCCGCACATAAAAGAGAGAAGCTTACGACGACGTTTCGGTCCGACTTGGACCATTGACAAAGTCACACTGTGACTGTGTCAATGGTCCAAGTCGGACCGAAACGTCGTCGTAAGCTTCTCTCTTTTATGTGCGGGTTATTTGTGCATGCTCTTAATCTCCTCGAGTAAACAAGGCCCAAATGTCATGGATTCTTTTTATGGGATTTTAAAGCTACCTGCAGCTTACCTCGTATCCATTCTTCCCCGATGTATGGGGAAGAAATATTGCCAATAGCTGTTAGTAAATAAGTTTATTTAGACACAGGTACACATAAGTACAATTATCATACATAATGTAAATTACCTGGGATAACCTAAAACAGTCAGACTAAGTGACTTATTTCCACTGGGCGATGGGAAAGTAAGAAATGGAATTTTTTTTTGCAAATGTAAACAGAAACTAAAATTTCTGATGCGACCCCACCTTGCCTAAATTTCAGCAGAGCTGGGCACTCCCCGGGGTCAAGAGCTGTGATTAGACCCCTACAACTATATATAGGTGAGTACACTCTCACCTGAGTTCGCTAAACGGCTTCCCACTAAAACCGTTAAATAAATCCTAATAGAAATTAGCAGAACAACTGTCCATAATGAAATCTGTCAAGCATAATTATGGAGAAAGTAACAAGACCTGTGAGGTTTAGGACTTTCTTGTCATGGGTTCGAGTCCCACCCGTTCTGTGATTTATCTCTGGCAGTTGATAAATTAGACATATATACAACGTCTGGTGGCCTGGTGGCTCAAGCTCCCGCTGCACACACGCAGGGCCCGGGTTCGAGTCCCGGCGGGTGGAAACATTTCGACACGTTTCCTTACACCTGTTGTCCTGTTCACCTAGCAGCAAGTAGGTACCTGGGTGTTAGTCGACTGGTGTGGGTCGCATCCTGGGGGACAAGATTGAAGACCACAATGGAAGTAAGTTAGACAGTCCTCGATGACGCAATGACTTTCTTGGGTTATCCTGGGTGGCTAACCCTCCGGGGTTAAAAATCCGAACGAAACATTATCTTATCTTTATTGTAGACGTTTCGCCATGCAGCGGCTTTATCAATACAAAATCAAAGACATAACTGCTGACAGTTGCTGACAGGGCTATATGTAGGAGGAATGCCTCTACATATAAAAAAAAAAAGGCATACACCTTATCAGGGACCCACAAATTAGATATACAGATGGAAAGAGCAGTCTGTAACAGAGATGAGAAGGCAAAACAGAGGATATGGCAAGACACGTACAGTTCAGGACATTTATTAAAGGATGCCTTCTAGATCATGTGTGAGTTATGTAATTAACAGGTTAGATAACATGTCTAATACTGGAAACAGTTTCATTATCTGCCTCGTGCAGATAGTGAGAAGGGTTGTTGGATAATTACAAGACAGTTATTGACCTAATTAGGTCAAATGAAGGGTGCCAGATCATGTATAGTAATTTTATCTGGAAGTAGGCACTGACTGGGCGTAGTTGGGTGTGAATTTGACTTGCCTAGTGTGTAACAATAGTATTAATGCAGTGCTCCGCTGTTCTTTTATTTATTTATGTATTGTTCCAGTCACGATAGTGTGTCTTTTTTGTTCTTGTATTATTATAATGAACCCAGCTATGGACATGGTCCGGTGCCGGATTCATGACCGCAAAGTGGAGTCGCACAGGTCTACTGGGAAATGAGGTCCTAGGCCTAATAAAATATCCGTCGGGTAAATTTTATTACTTACTTGAACACTTATTTTTAATTATTTAATTAATGTATTGTTCAGAGCAAATTCTTAACGCATGTATACTAACATTTAATTCTTATTTGTCTAAATAAAGATTACATATAGTATTGCATCTTTAACTGCAAATTTTAAACATATGCTATATTTATAGAAAATTATTACTAATGTATCTCCATAATATTCTTATATTTAACATATATTTGGAGTAACTTGATACTTTAAATTTATATGAATGTAAATAAAGATGATGACACTCCATAATGAGTTAAAATATGTCAAACTTTTCAACTACTGCAATAAAGTTACTGTAGTAATAACTCTGCTGCTTCATGATATTTAAGATGAACTTATTTAGTTTTATATGTAACATTGCCAAGTGTTATCTACCTAATTATAAGGATTTTTTTTAATTTTTTGAGGAAAGCGCTGAAAAATAGATTATGTGATTTAAAGATAAAAAGATATAGCTAGTATGATTAAATTACTTTAAGACTGGAATGAAAATAATTTATAGTATAATTATTTTCTTAGACTCGAAAATGTAACTTAGTGCCAGATTATGATACATTAATATTATTTTTTCTAAATATTTACGCACATTTAATATCTCTCATATAAAATATCATGATATAACAGATAATAATTACTAATGTGAGAGTTTATTAGCCTGAGAGAAAAGTTTTGCCTAATAAGTGATGTGAGGAGAGGAGAAGAGAGAGAGTGTGGTAACCCTTGACTCTGACGTAGGAAGATGTAGTAAGAAGTCACATATTTCAACACTTGAAAATTCACTACTAAAGTGTTTTTTGGCATGTTTTCTTCCGTCCAGGCGGTTCTTTTATTCGACCTCAACAGTTTTAGCGACACTTGCAAGAGTGAAAGTGACTTAGAACAAAATGTAGCACAATTAAGATTGTCATGTTTAAAATTGTTGACAAAATTTGGCGCGCAAACAGAAAAAGGCACAGAAGTTAGATGGTCTTGTAAGTTTTATGATTCTAATTATTATAAACCCGACACGAGCAGGAAGAACTTTCTGGACTTCACCAAGAAGACTTTCGACGAGTTTGAAAACGACGTCACTGAGAGATATTGCAAAGTTTTCGACCGGCAGCAAAGTGGCGGTGATTCGAACCCCTCAGATATATGTAAACCTCACAGTTATATACTGAAGAAATGTCTGCAGGAGGTCTTGCTAGACTATAACTGGGACAGACCAGATATAACTTCTCCTGTAAAGCCAACTAGACGTAGTGTAAAGTCAGGTCGTAATATTATCTCCGAGGATAATGGCCCCTATAATACTGTCATTATCTTTACTAAAGTTCCTTATAATATTGTTGTTATTGAAGACTTTTGTGGGTGTGAGAGGCAGAACACTAACACTTCCAAGGTTACTGCTGAGGATTTCCTAAAAAGTATTCTTGATCACTCTATGGTGAAGAGTTTTCAGGAAGAGAAACATATTAGCCTAAATTTTGTGAATGTTTGCGATTTGTCTGCGTTAAAGGAAGAATTAATTGACACTCGGGTTATAAGTGCCATCCATGGGGGTCTAGTTAAGCTCGGTGGCGGGTTACATTCCATATCCAGCATTGTTCAAACGCGTTTCTCCGAAGTCGTCGAGGACGAGAAAAGTGTCACAGCGGCCGGAGTGTTCGCCGCCCCCGCAACACATGTGGCAGGTGTCGATGTTCAAGTTTCCTGGTGGAAGAAGACAAGGTGTGGGAGACCTCGACGACCTCAGCCTGGACCGACCTTAATGTGGGAGGACGCTGAGGGTCTGTCATACCTCAAGGCTCAGCTGGAAGTTTTAGCTGTTCATGGAAGGCAAGTCAGCCTTATTTGCTATCTCTAACAGATAGTTAATAACTTATTTTACAGTTTCATATCTTATAAGTTTGTACAATTGTTCATAACTCTGTGGTCATATTTATGTTACAGGCTTTACCAAAATAACTTAACTCAGGTGTCACTGTGACTTATTTTTCCACATTTTCTCAAATTATAGCATCAAATTCTAAGACTTGATTCTCAGTAACCTAATAAGGTTAACCTAGGAAAACCCATCACCAGTTTACTGTAATTTTAGCATAGTACAGCCTCTCCTCACTTAGTGACGTACTCGTTTACCGACGACTCGGATTTACAACGGGCTCTGACCCGTATGCATAACTAAATAATGTATATTAGAGCTGATTTTCTCTATTCTGTTTATTACCATATACAGTACACTACTGTATAAACATTTAAAAACTTTACCAGAAATGTCACCTTTGCACCATTTATAACAAAATAACATCGAAGATAGTTGACACAAACCCACTACCATTATAGTATGCTCCTCACTTAATGACAGATTCACTTACCGACGTGGTCTTACGAACGGAACTCCATCATTGAGGAGAGGCTGTACTGCACAACGATTAGTTGATGTGTTGCATCACTCTGTGTTCTAGATCTGCTTTATATTAAGTTTGCTGTAACATATGCTAGCAGTTATTGTCTTGTAATTTTACATGTTACATTGTCTTAGTATAACTTAGATAAGATTTGTCCTTACTTTTAACCCCGGAGGGTTAGCCACCCAGGATAACCCAGGAAAGTCAGTGCGTCATGGAGGACTGTCTTATTTCTGTTGGGGTCCTCAGTCTTGTCCCCCAGGATGTGACCCACCCAGTTGACTAACACCCAGGTACCTGCTTACTTGCTAGGTGAATGGGGACAGCAGGTGTAAGGAAACACACTCAATGTTTCCACCCTTGCTGGGGATTGAACCATGGACACTGTGTGTGAGGCAAGAGCATTGCCTACCAGGCCACATAACACACAAGTACAATTAACAGTATCTTATGTAGTTGTTTTAGTGTTACATATATCATACCTGGATGGCATGAATTAAAAAAAAAGTGTAATGTACACTTCTCAGTGGTAAACAATAATGCACATGTAGACAGAAAAACAACATAAAGTTGGTCTGCATACAGTATTTTGTCTGAATTATTATAACATTCATAGGGAAGAACTTTACCTGTAGGTAATTTACACGTGTCACGTAGCTCAGTTACTTTCGCACTCACCTCATACACTGACGTCTGGAGATCTAATCTCTGGTATGGCTGGAAAACATTAGGACGTGTTTCCATAAGACACCTGCTATCCATGTTCCCCCATCAGTAAAATGGGTACCGTGATATAACAGACTAGTGTAATTGATATTGGATATACTGGACAAAAATATTTAGCTGGATAAATGTTCAATGGAAAGGACTAAGTCTTTGACATTTGAATAACTGAGTACAGCTGTTTTAACCCTTAAATGGTCCAAACGTATATATACGTTTTTTCAACATCTGAAAGTATGTACAAAAATGTAGATCTTTTTTTTTGTTTTACATTTGAAAACGTGTAAAAAAACTTTTAGCTACATTTTTTTTTTGTTATATTTGAAAATATGTAAAAAAAGTAGATCTACTTTTGTTGCACTTTGAATTTGAACATCGATCTCTTTGGACCGTTTAAGGGTTAAAGGTGCATAGGAGTTTTAGACACACATTAATGGTACACTATGGACAGTTAAGATAGGATAGCCAAATTAAGTCGGTGACTTATTTCCATTCCAGGGGGCCTTTGGATACTTGAGATATTAATGTATTTTTCCTATATCTCATGATTGATAATATTTCAGCTGTTCTCGTGAATGGGGCAATGCTGTAGTTGTGGGTGTTGTACGAAGCAGCGCCGTGAGTGTATTAGCAGTGGCTGGGAGTATGGGCCACCTGTATGTGTGCCATGCACCAAATACTGTCTTCACTACACTAGTTCATGTACTGGCTAAATATCAGCTGTCCTTGGTAAGATGGAGATTTTTATTATCTGTTATTTCTCATTTATTGATTAATTTTAATTTGTTTGCTAGTTTCCTTCACTTTTGCATAAGTTTAAAAAATCTGAATTTGTTCTTGCATTTAATTTTCATTACTCAAAATTCACTGTGCACAAAAGTAGTTCCCACTTCCATGACTGCACAACCAACGTGCACTAGTTACCTGTGCTCAGATTTAAACCTCGCATACATTACTCACGAAATCGTAATGACACGATTGCAAACAAACCATACCACGGGCGGGTTTGAACCCGCGGTCAGAGAGTCTCAAAACTCCAGACCGTGGTCACAGTGGTGCCTATGCTAACCTTCCTATGGTGTAGAAATATACCTAGTTGGACAAATCTTATTGTGGCTAGCTGGTCCAGTGGCTAACGCGACGGTCTGGAATTTTGAGACTCTCTGACCGCGGGTTCAATCCTGCCCGTGGTATGGCTCGCATACATTTATGCAATATGCCATGAAGAGAGCAGCAACAGCAGCTTCATCTCCTGTTCATGCTGTGTACAGTTGTTCTACTACAGTTCCTGCTTCCCCTTCTATTTCTGGAGGGAGCTCTTGTTCCTTCTTATTTCCAAAGAGAGCCCTTCTTCCCTGTTTCATTACTGTCCAAATTTAGGCCATACTGACTTCCGGTGCACAGTGATGCTCTCTATTTTTTATTACCCTTCACTGCACTGCAGTGAATGTGAATTTGGGGAAGTAAGTAAAACATGATCTGGATTTGGTGCCTCTCACTTATCCCTTATCTTTAACTTATATATGTCTCTTCCTCTGCCATTCCTTTTATTAGGTGAATTTAACTCTTCAATTATTCCAGGAAGAGTTGCATTATGACTTGGAGACCAGGTGTTTTTTTTTATTATCCTGCTACCTCTCCAGGCTCTGAGCTGTGGTATCCTGACACCTAGATTCCAAAACTTGTAGTCTGATGTACTCTTTCTGCTCCTTGCCCCTAGCATTATTTTGATAGATGGTAATAAATAATCGCCACAATAGTGGTTATTTCCCTATTGTTACTTCACGTTCGTTCAATGAACCTCACTGATACTGGTGGCACTTTGAGTGTGCAGATTGAACACTTTAACATGAAATATCTCTTCTTGGTATTATGAATTTTTGTATCTTGCTAGTTTTGTGAATTACTGTATTTTGCTAAAAGAGGAAGGTCCTGCTATTCAGCACTTTGCTTTATGGCATTTTGCTAATACAGCAGCTTTAAATTATAGCCATTTTTTTATTCAGACTCCCTACAATAAATGTATAACCCTCACCATAAGCTATTGATGAAAATATTTTAAAGGGAGTAATGTGTGTACTGTATGTGCATTTTTTTCTTAGGCCTAGCTCTATTGCTCACTTAATATGATAGTGTTAACATGTTATTAGGCTTTTTTTTGCATTTGAAAGTGGAACAAAGGTTGTTTTGCTATACAGCAAACATGTTTGGAATTTTTTTTACAGCTTATCATTTTTGTTGTTTTATTCTAATTACAACATTAAACAAGCATTTTTTTCATTTATTACTGTACAGTTGAACTCCAGAACTTCAGTCACATAATTCACTTGTGTATATTATGCTGTACAACATTTCTGAAGACCATTTAGCAGATAACTTCAATTCATATTTTTTCTTGGTCACATTGTGTTTGTTAAGCACAACATCCCTGTTGTCCACTAACCATAGGACTTCCTTCAGAAAATACTCATTCTTTCATATGAATGTCAGTATTAAGCAGCTTTATAGTATTTAAAAATATATGTCCAAGACACATTTAAGTAATTTAGATCTATGAAATTCCCATTATTTGCAGCTTGAGGACTTTTGCCATCTTCAGGCACTTAACCCCTGTGAGTTATGGGGGTTCGGTTATATATAGTACTGTATCCTTAATTAAGCTTTTTATCCGAAGTTTTGATATATAGAACAGTGATATAAGAGAAATTGTGTGTTTAAAAGTGTTTAACTTTTTTTTAGGTGTTAAGGCTGAGTTGCAATGGCATTGCTATTCTGTGCCCCTGGGCTGGAGGTGTTGGCTGTTTGGCTGTGATGTCTGCATCAGGTCTGGCTACACCACCTCTTCATAGCCACATTGCTAATCAAGAGTCCCACATCACTGATCCTCACATCCTTAGATTTGTTTCATTAGCTGTGGAAAAATGTTTGAAAGTAAGTGAACCTAAGTCTAGCATTTCTGTTATGTCTGAATTATTCACTCATGTAACTGTTCATTATTGGCAGATGATAAGTAGCATTTTGTGACCTATATTATGTTGAGTGAACCCTTCAAGTGGGGTCTCTTGATGCTAGTGAAAGTCTCTTGAGACAAGGCACTGGAGCTACTTTTCCCTTTCTTGAATCAGTTCTAATTTCCTCTCATTACCCAGGTGCTGTATTATCTTAACTAGATGATTATAATAATACGTACAGTAAACTCGCTTTAACACGCCTCGATTGAATGTACTTTGGAATTTTGTTTTTATAACTGGCCATTTCCCACCGAGGCAGGGTGACTCGAAAAAGAAACACATTCACCATCATTCACACTATCACTGTTTTGCCAGAGGTGCACAGGTATGACAGTTTAGATGACCCTCCAAACAGCAGATATTCCCATCCCTCCTTTAGAGTTATACGGGACAAAATTCATTGGGTTATTTGGTTTTGAAACTGAATAAAGTTTGTTGGTTACAGGGTTGTCCGTTATTGTTACGATAATGGCAAAACAATATCCACCGCAGTTCATTAAACTGATGATTTACTGTAACATTTTGTGGTTGAAGGTTTATAACATAATTTTGTCCCCAGGTAGTTTTCTGAAATGTGAGTTATAGAGAAGAATAATTTCCATAACATAGTTTTATTTAACACTAAATGATGGTAAGAGTGAGGATATGAGAAGGCACAGCTTTAAGAATTCCTGGTTGTTACCAGTAATTCTTAAAACAGTGCATGAAAGTGAGAGTCAGGAAGTGTCATACAATGTCTTTATTGGTATAGTTTGATTTATTGGACTGAAACAGTGAGAAAGTAATAACATTTAAATTTTTTAACAGGCAATGGATTTTTTTAGAAATGGCGACAGTGCTGAGTGGCCATATTAGGCTTAGCACTTTAAAGTAATAGAATAATAATTTAGAGTGGGAAGAAAGAACAGAATTAACGATTGAAGATATAATGGGAGTATCTGGCAAAATAGAGAAAAGAGCACTTAGGTGGTCTGGACACAGAGGAAATGGATAATTGCAGGTTGATGAGAATATGAGTAAGGTAAGAAGTAGAGGAAGATGAAGATTAAGAGGGAAATAAAGATGTGACTGAGACTGGTCATCGTGTAGGAGTCTACAAAGTTGTGTAATAAAAGTAATATGTAAAGGAAAGTATAACTGTCCTCTAGTAGGTTAGAGAGTAGTGCATTGGGATTGTGTGTTATATTGAGGAATGCATTATTTTATGTATTTAAAAATAGTTATTAGAGAGATGATCCATCAGATGATGCAGCAGCTCTTAATTATCCATACTTGTTTTGTTCGCCAAAATTGGCGTTGTAATCTTCCGTGTCTTACAGACAAATTTAAAGTATATTTGATACTGTATAGTAGTATATAGTTTTTGCTTTGTTTGATGAATGGTTTTTGTATCAAGATTTGTCATATTTTTTTTTAATTCTTTGAAGTTTTACAACTATTCAATAAATTTAAATAAATTGTCTTGCATAAGAGCTATTAGTGTTAGATTTAAGTTGAATTTTTTTCCCAGAGTGCTCCACCTCATAGTGTTGGGGAACCAACAACAAACACGAAGGTGTTCGCTGCGAACCAAACAGAACGGTGGTTTAAGCCTCTTGAAGCTTGTAGTGACACTATAAAATGCATCAGAAAAAGGTAAGACAATGTTAAGTCTGTTCATACTCTTTAATTTTTCTATAGCCTCTCCTCTCTGTATTGTCACGAGTGAAGCACAGTGGTCTACTTCAATCTCTTTTCTCTCGTGTACATACATTTTGTGATGCATGACTTGAAAATCATGATGTTTGGAAATTGGATTCAATAATTAGTCAAGAGGGCTGAAGAGGGGCTGTTAAGGTGGTTTGGTCATTTAGAGAGAATGGAACAAAGTAGAATGACTTGGAGAGCGTATAAATCTGTTGTGGAAGGAAGGTGGGGTAGGGGTCTTCCCCGAAAAGGTTGAAGGGAGGAGGTAAAGGAGGTTTTGTGGGCATGGGGCTTGGACTTCCAGCAAGTGTGCGTGAGGTTGTTAGATAGGAGTGAATGGAGACTAATGGTTGGAGTGTGAGCAGGGTAATATTTTGTGAAGGGATTCAAGGAAACCAGTTAGCAGGACTTCAGTCCTGGAGATGGGAAGTACAATGCCTGCACTATAAAGGAGGGGTTCAGGATATTGGCAGTTTGGAGGGATGTTTAAGCTGTCATATCTGAGTGCCTCTGCATAGGCAGTGATTATGTATGAGTGATGGTGAAAATGTTGAATGATGATGAAAGTTTTTTCTTTCTTTTTGGGTCACCCTGCCTCAGTGGGAAACGACCGACATGTTAAAAAAAAATTAATAAAAAATTACTAGTTTTGTAAAATGACAGAGTTACACAGTTGAACTTTTGGTGTTTATGCTTATGAGTGATTTACTTTTTTCCAGTCACACTGTTCTTTCATCACTTCCAGGTCTGAGTCTTCTTGCAGAGTAGCTGTGTCCTTGAAATACTTGAAATGTCCTTGGGGAAATTATAATGTTCTTGAACTTTTAAAAAAATTTTGATTTTCTTTTGCTAAAGGCAAATATTAAGATACTTCAAAGCTATTTGAGGCGTTTTCTGACATTTTTTACTGAAATACATAAGCCATAACAATTAAATCTAAACTGGTGCTACTATTGCATTTTATGGGAAAATTAAGCCAAATCATGCTATTGTATTTCAAGTAGTAAACCTTAATATTTTTTTACACTGAAAATAAGCTAAGCAAGACTGCTGAAGGCAGCAGTGACAAAAATTCTTGTTTTCCCCGAGATTTTCACATAACACTTGCCCTTTTCCTCGTCTGTTTTATGATTCACAGTGTTGGCCTGACATAAATGGAAGTTGTTTGGGAGTGTAGGGAAGATTTTTTATCAACTGTAAGCTTACAAGTCTTGGAATAGACACTGTTTATTGTTATCATCACAGTATCATCTTTTCCTCGCTGACTTTATCCACACATCACTGACACACTCAGCCAACTGTAAATTTAGGAGGAGTTGATGCTGCAGTTTTTCTGTTTGCTTAATTGATTTGTTTAATCTTTCAGCTGTGCTGAGGTGAGTATTATTAGGAAACAAGTGTGTCTGTCTGGCACTTGGCAGACAAAGGATCAAGCCTCCATCACATCTTGTGCTGAATGACCCACGTGGGTTTAGCGCTTAACATGAATTACTGAAAAAATTTTCAGCCATCCTATTGTTATGGAACTTTCCTTTCCCAGGAGGGTCAATAGAGTGGAGCGGAGAGCTATGCAAGAACGTCTTCAAAAAAGATACCGTCCTCAGATTCCACAACCCCTGGCTACTGGAGAAACTGGACCACTTGATCTCATTGACATTACTCAGCCTCCAATAGATTCAGCACCTGTGAGTGGAGCCAAGTCCTCCATGTCACGAGCGCAGCAGCTGGTTAAAAAGAGTCATATTGTAACTGCTCAGCTAAAAGTCAAGGTTAGTATTACAATTTATTTTCTTGTAAACCGGTCTAAATTATTTTAATGCATATTGAACTTAGATTTTTGGTTAGTGAAACATTACAGTTAGTCATTAGGTTGGTGTAATACACTTTATATACAGCTACAACACTGATTTTTTTGGCACCTTTCATTCTTAGGCTTACCTGAAGTATACCTGGAGGGTGTTGTAGGAACCAATGCCTCCATGGCCTGGTCCATAACCAGGCCGCGTAACCCTGTTACTGCTGGCCACGCACAAAACAAACGTATGAACCGCAACCTGGCTGGTCAGGTACTGACTGCCAGTATATTGATTTTGCTGGACCAACCGAGGTTACATAATAATTCAGCAATAAACTTCTAACCCAATGTAGACTGCTGGAAACTTGCATTAAATATTAGTATAAGTAAAACCGGTTTATTACTGTTCTTTCAAAGAATGTTTTAGTACTGTCATTGCCAAATTGGTCAATTTTACTTGAGGTGCAGAGCTATTCACTACACACACTGCCATCTGTGGCTTCCAGGGGAAACTATTTTGGAAAAAAAGTAGCTGTAATTTTGTCCGGACTAAAAGGTGCTGGATGATCCATTGTGTTGTGCCTGTACTGCCATGTTATATTGAGTGTGGTTATTGCACAGTCTGTCTTTTGCTGTTTTTTTGGAATATATCTCTCTTAAAAAAAAAACGAATTTGGTTTATATGAAATTGATTGTTGTATAGTCCATCAATCTTGTAGAAGATTGATGGACTGAACACATCGACTCCAGGCTGAGGGACTGATTACCTCATACTCCTCCTCTCCTTATGCCTTCCTCTTTGTATTGGACTGATGAAGCCACTGTGTGGCGATACGTTTCCTGAATAAAGATTCCCATATGCTGCATAAGTGTCTCAATTTTCAACAGTCTTGCATTCACTGTATTTTATGAAATAATGTGACCCTTAATGTTGTAAACACACACAGAGATAATAAAAATAATTGTAATGAGTACTGTGTACTGTATGTTTTTTGGTACTCTTTTCAGTTTTTTTAGCACTGGCTGTTTCCCTCTAAGGCAGGGTGACTCAAAAAAGAAACACTTTCACCATCATTCACACTGTCCTAATTTCCCTGAATCTCTTCACACTCCAACAGCTCATTATGTCCCAAAAACCATTTGTCTCCACTCTTATCTTAACACACTCACACATGGGGCTGCTGTATGTCAAGTCCCTTGCACATGAAACCTCCTTTACCTCCTTCCTCCATCCTTGCCTGGGATGACTCCTATCCTGCCTTCCCTCTACTACAATTTTTTTTTTTTTTTTTTTTTTTTTTTCCAACAAGTCGGCCGTCTCCCACCGAGGCAGGGTGACCCAAAAAAGAAAGAAAATCCCCAAAAAGAAAATACTTTCATCATCATTCAACACTTTCACCACACTCGCACATTATCACTGTTTTTGCAGAGGTGCTCAGAATACAACAGTCTAGAAGCATACACATATAAAGATACACAACATATCCCTCCAAACTGCCAATATCCCAAACCCCTCCTTTAAAGTGCAGGCATTGTACTTCCCATTTCCAGGACTCAAGTCCGACTATATGAAAATAACCGGTTTCCCTGAATCCCTTCACTAAATATTACCCTGCTCACACTCCAACAGATCATCAGGTCCCAAGTACCATTCGTCTCCATTCACTCCTATCTAACACGCTCACGCACGCTTGCTGGAAGTCCAAGCCCCTTACCCACAAAACCTCCTTTACCCCCTCTCTCCAACCCTTTCGAGGACGACCCCTACCCCGCCTTCCTTCCCCTATAGATTTATATGCTTTCCATGTCATTCTACTTTGATCCATTCTCTCTAAATGACCAAACCACCTCAACAACCCCTCCTCTGCCCTCTGACTAATACTTTTATTAACTCCACACCTTCTCCTAATTTCCACACTCCGAATTTTCTGCATAATATTTACACCACACATTGCCCTTAAACAGGACATCTCCACTGCCTCCAACCGTCTCCTCGCTGCTGCATTTACCACCCAAGCTTCACACCCATATAAGAGTGTTGGTACTACTATACTTTCATACATACCCTTCTTTGCCTCCATAGATAACGTTTTTTTGACTCCACATATACCTCAACGCACCACTCACCTTTTTTCCCTCATCAATTCTATGATTAACCTCATCCTTCATAAATCCATCCGCCGACACGTCAACTCCCAAGTATCTGAAAACATTCACTTCTTCCATACTCCTCCTCCCCAATTTGATATCCAATTTTTCTTTATCCAAATCATTTGACACCCTCATCACCTTACTCTTTTCTATGTTCACTTTCAACTTTCTACCTTTACACACATTCCCAAACTCATCCACTAACCTTTGCAATTTTTCTTTAGAATCTCCCATAAGCACAGTATCATCAGCAAAAAGTAACTGTGTCAATTCCCATTTTGAATTTGATTCCCCATAATTTAATCCCACCCCTCTCCCAAACACCCTAGCATTTACTTCCTTTACAACCCCATCTATAAATATATTAAACAACCATGGTGACATTACACATCCCTGTCTAAGACCTACTTTTACCGGGAAGTAGTCTCCCTCTCTTCTACACACCCTAACCTGAGCCTCACTATCCTCATAAAAACTCTTTACAGCATTTAATAACTTACCACCTATTCCATATACTTGCAACATCTGCCACATTGCTCCTCTATCCACTCTATCATATGCCTTTTCTAAATCCATAAATGCAATAAAAACTTCCCTATCTTTATCTAAATACTGTTCACATATATGCTTCAATGTAAACACCTGATCTACACATCCCCACATCTACACTCTAAAACCCCCTTGCTCATCCGCAATCCTACATTCTGTCTTACCTCTAATTCTTTCAATTATAACCCTACCGTACACTTTTCCTGGTATACTCAGTAAGCTTATTCCTCTATAATTTTTACAGTCTCTTTTGTCCCCTTTCCCTTTATATAAAGGGACTATACATGCTCTCTGCCAATCCCTAGGTACCTTCCCCTCTTTCATACATTTATTAAACAAAAGTACCAACCACTCCAACACTCTGTAAATCATCTTATTTTGCTCTGTCCTCTCTAAATAACCAAACCACCTCAACAACCCCTCCTCAGCTCTCTATATGTTTATTAAATCCCTTGTTAATTACTGTGCGTCTCATGTGCAGGAATTACGTGCAGAAGAGGAAGAGAGAGTTCAGGCAACAGAACGTCGAGCAGCTCAGGCCTCGGAACGTGCACGCAAGAGTCAGCAACTTGAATCACAAGTCTTAAATGCAGTTTCAAATCCACAAGTATGTGTTGCATCTCTTGTTTCCTTTCAAGATTACCAGGTGATAAATTTACAAATGTTACTTTGTGAATCAGTCTTATTAAAGTTTTAGGTTTTTGCCATAGGAGCAAATTAATTGGACAGAGCCACCCTTGCTGTGATAAACATTCTGTAAAAAAAAAAAAAAATCACTTCATGTCAAAGAACTTTATATCATTTTATTTACATGATTTTTAATCTCATGTTCTAAAAAAATAAAAGTATTTGTTTAATTATTTAAATTATGACTTATTCATCACATTGCTGATGTCTCACTGTACATTGACTTTGATCTTTTAATCTCTGCTCCAGTTGGACGATTGTGACAGATATTTGAGAAGCTTGATCACTAGCGCACTCGGCTCTCACACTAAGGTCCAGGGTTCAATTCCCCAGTACGGCAGGAAACATTAGAACATGTTTCCTTAAGGCCTGTCCATGTTAAACGATCAGTAAAATGGGTACCTGGGTGTTAGTCGACTGGTGTGGGTCGTATCTTGGGGCAAAAATTGACCTAATTTGTCCAATATGATCTGCATAACAAGGGGCTTTCTATATAGTAGTATGTCATTGATGTCAGCTAGGCCTGTATACCTTGTACATGTACTTGTAAAAATAAAGATATTCTTTCAACAAACCAGCCATATCCCACTGAATCAGGGTGGCCCAAAAAGAAACAAAAGTTAAATAAAGATCTTATATTATTATAAATATCCATCTGGTCTGTTCACTTTCCCTTGATGCTCTCTTGTGAGGTACTGTTTTGTGCAACTAGAATGGAAGTCTGTTAAATGGGGATGGGGGGATACCAAAAGTTTTGCTGATACCTGTACCATCAGAATTGGCTGATACCCACCAATACCTGTTAAATGTTTTATACACTGGCAGGACGACTAATATTTTCTTACTTGTGAAGATATGAGTTGATAAGCTTAGCTACAACCAATTTACATTCACTGTATATTTGTCATTACTTTTTTGCATTTGTTAGTACTATATTTCCTTTATACTTTAGGCTAGCTGGTCTGAGACCAGGCCTCATAGACAGCGCTCCACAGAGCAGTTAGTAGATAGGTAATAGATACAGGAGGGCCCTGCTTGTACAGCAGGTTAGGTTCTGGGCTGCTGCAGTTAGTAGATAGGTAATAGATACAGGAGGGCCCTGCTTATACAGCAGGTTAGGTTCTGGGCTGCTGCAGTTAGTAGATAGGTAATAGATACAGGAGGGCCCTGCTTATACAGCAGGTTAGGTTCTGGGCTGCTGCTGTAAAGTGAAATGTATCCTTTTTTTTTCACTTTCAAGTGCTTGTTTACACTATCATATATTAAGTGAGCAATATAGCTAGGCCTAAAAAGTGCATATACAGTACACACATTACTTAAAAATATTTTCATCTTTTGCTTATAATGAGTGGTGATTTTTTTTTTTTTTTTTTTTTTTTTTTTTTTTTTTTTATTAAGAAGTCGGCTGTCTCCCACCGAGGCAGGGTGACCCAAAAAAGAAAGAAAATCTCAAAAATGAAAACACTTTCATCATCATTCAACACTTTCACCTCACTCACACATAATCACTCTTTTTGCAGAGGTGTTCAGAATATAACAGTTGAGAGGCATATACGTATAAAGATACACAACATATCCCTCCAAACTACCAATATCTCGAACCCCTCCTTTAAAGTGCAAGCACTGTACTTCCCATTTCCAGGACTCAAGTCTGGCTATATAAAAATAACTGGTTTCCCTGAATCCCTTCACTAAATATTACCCTGCTTACACTCCAACAGCTCGTCGGGTCCCAAATACCATTCGTCTCCATTCACTCCTATGTTACACGCTCACGCACACTTGCTGGAAGTCCAAGCCCCTCGCCCACTAAACCTCCTTTACCCCCTCCCTCCAACCTTTTCGAGGACGACCCCTACCCTGCCTTCCTTACCCTACAGATTTATACGCTCTCCATGTCATTCTACTCTGATCCATTCTCTAAATGACCATACCACCTTAACAACCCCTCTTCAGCCCTCTGACTAATACTTTTATTAACTCCACACCTTCTCATAATTTCCACACTCCCAATTATCTGCATAATATTTACACCACACATTGCCCTTAGACAGGACATCTCCACTGCCTCCAACCGCCTCCTTGCTGCAGAATTTATAACCCAAGCTTCACACCCATATAAGAGTGTTGGTACTACTATACTTAAATACATTCCCTTCTTTGTCTCCATAGATAAATTTTTTTGTTTCCACCTATACCTCAACGCACCACTCGCCTTTTTTCCTTCATCAGTTCTATGATTAACCTCATCCTTCATAAATCCAACCGCTGCGTTAGCAAAATGCTGCGATGTGAAGCACTGTAAAATGAGGTCCTCCTGTATCCACTGTTGCTTCCTAGGTTGTCAGTTGTTTTCCTGGTCTTGAGCACTTATTCCTTGCTCTTGTGAACTTTTTCTTGTTGGATTAAAGTTAAATAAGTTTAGTTCAGTTAGCCAGATTTGAGTCCTGGAGGTGGGAAGTACAGTGCCTGTACTCTGAAGTGTGGGAGGAGGGGTGGAGATATATTGCAGTTTTTGAACTGTAGTATGAGCATGCCTCTGGCAAGACTGTGATGGAGAGAATGATGATGAAACTGTTTCTTTTTCGTGTTGCCTGGCCTCGGTAGGAAACAGCCGATGTTTAAAAAAAAAAAAGGGAAAAGATGAGTTGCAGATGAGGGTATTGAGCATGCAGCAGCATCATCAATGAAGACTTTGGTTAGCTTTAAAAATAGCTTCAAGAAATCTGTGATTGGGAAATGGTTGGGTGTAAAACGTGTCTAGCATGGGCAAGTGAGCTTGCTTTCTTTTGTCATTCATTATTTCTTTCCCTTCAAGATGGTGGCTTAATACTGGTGAATGGTTATTGATTAATGGAAATGGAACTACCCTCCCTTTCCTCAGATTGAACCTGATTACCTCCCATTCCTCAGGCACAGTATGACACTAAATAGATTTAGTATTTCCTCGTGTGGAAGAGATACGTATACAGTTCAGGATATTTATTAGAGGAATAAACGTCTTATTAGAGGACATTTATTCCTCTAATAAATGTCCTGAAATGTACACAAGTCTTTTTCCATATCTTGTCAGCATCACCATATCATTTTTCAGTATTTCCTAAGGAATTTAATGCAGAATGATTTTATTTCAGGACACAGGTGAGCTAGTGCAATCACTGGTGTGCTTACGTGATGGTGACGGCATGCACACTGATCTATTTACAACAGCTCAAACTATCATCAATCTGGCGCTGATGCATGTTAAAGGCACCAGTAGGGTGAATATGGAGGTTAGCAACAGTATTATTTGTGGCCAGAGTTAATGAAAATAATCATTTATTAAAAATGAAGATTTTACAGACCACAAAATGGCTGGAGTTGGAACTTGTGATGAATGAATCCTAAAACTCCAGGCCAGTGGCTTATGCACTAGCCTGGAGTTTTAAGACTGGGTTCAAACCACACCTGTTCCCTGGTTTGTTTACAATCATATTTTTTTCAATTTCATGAGTCGTCATGATTTTACTCTCAAACATAATTGTGTTGTCATTAAATTCTGTCTCATATTGACTTTTTGTATTAACCATTTCAAGTGGAAATATTTACCCCGGAAGCATAAATTTGTTAACCCTTTCAGGGTCAAGAGGCCCTCTCCTAAACTTGTTCTCAGGGTCGAAAATTTTTTGGAAATTTTTTTTTTATTTTTTTTATGAAATGATAGAGAATCTTTTCCTGATCATAATGACACCAAAAGTATGAAATTTGATGGAAAACTTATGGAATTATGCTCTTAAGAAGTTAGCGATCTCAATGATGTTTACGCATCAGCGATTTCGCCCAATTTGAGCCCTATTTTCAGCAAATTCCAGTGTACTAGTCAACAAAAATCATAACTATTTCACTAGAACTCCATTTTTTCTATCGAAAGAGTACAAGAAACCACCCATTTACTGATTTCAACTATCCAGTAAAGTGGTCAGAAATTGGCAATTTTGCTAATTTCACACAAATTTCAAAAGATGCCAATTTCCAAATAGGGTCCAGAATAAACAGGACAGACATTCCTGGCACTAAAATAACATTTTCTCTGTTTATTAGTCACGTCCCCAGGCCCCTCTTACATCTCTCTTGCTTTCCACTTTGAATTTTCATTCTCACTAAAAATAGATTTACTGTTATGCTGACTACTGCATTAGTGTAGAATCTTTTTCTTTCAACACACTGGCCGTACCCCACCGAGGCGGGGTGGCCCAAAAGGAAAAACGAAAGTTTCTCCTTTTACATTTAGTAATATATACAGGAGAAGAGGTTACTATCCCCTTGCTCCTGTCATTTTATTCGCCTCCTACAACATGCATGGCTTACGGAGGAAGAATTCTGTTCCACTTCCCCATGGAGGTAAGAGGAAATAAACAAGAACTAGTAAGAAAATAGAAGAAAACCCAGAGGGGTGTGTATATATATGTTTGTACATGTATGTGTAGCGTGACCTAAGTGTAAGTAGAAGTAGCAAGACGTACCTGAAACCTTGCATGTTTATGAGACAGAAAAATGGACATCAGCAATCCTACCATCATGTAAAACAATTACAGGCTTTCGTTTTACACTCACTTGGCAGGACTAGTAGTACCTTCCCGGGCGGTTGCTGTCTACCAACCTACTGCCTAGAATTAGTGTAGATATGGTATAAATAATATCAGTGCACTTGTAAAAGAATATTAGACTTACCAGTTGACATGTATTGGACGCGTGGCATGATTTGTTTACTTTTGAACTTTGGCATAAATCAAACATTTCTGCTACTTTGAGCTCAATTTCAAGGTACTTTTCATTGTGAAACCAATCAAAATCATCTCAGTTTCTGTAATATGTCTTCCATTCTATAAACTGAAACCAGGAAAACTAGAATACAACCTTAAATACCATACGAAAATACACTGCAAAGTCGCTGTTTTAAACCAAAAACACGGAGTTTTTTTTTTTCTCATTATGCACTGTGTGCTGCAGGATTTTTTTATACTGTGCACACTGACCACGTGGACCCATTCTTTCATATGCAGGCCTACCAGCTTTCTCTCGCTAGATTTGAAGGCGCTAGCATTTACACGTACTAGTACATCAATAACCCTGGTGCGTAAGCCGTACTAGTACGTTGGAAACCCTGAAAGGGTTAAAATGTGAAGTATTGTGTTTTTTGTGAGCTAAGAAGAGAACTGCTATAAAATATTGACATGCTTGTCACCCTGCCTTGCCTTTCCTTGCCTTGCCAGGAGACAGCTGCTGAGTTAAAATAAAATTGAGTCAGTTTGCACATTCAATATTGGTACATAATAAGATCATAAGAATTAAGGAGCACTGCTGCAGGCCTACTGGCCTATACTAGGCAGGTCCAAGTCACACCCATTTAAGAAGGAACACTGCTGCTGGCCAATTGGCCCAAGCTAAGTAGGTCTAACTTGCACCAATGCACACCTGCGTGTACCCATTCATAATGCTTTAATATAGTCTGGTATTTATAACTTAATATTTATAACTTCAAGAGTTGCATACTGGCTAAAATATGTAAAATTACCTTTGCTTTGTTGTTGAATTATTGTCATTTTTCTTTCAGGATGGCTTGCGCAAGGTTTTAGGATGTGGTGTTTTGCAGACGACTGCTGAAATTGCTAGTAGACATTCTCCTGATGCTCATCTTTGGCATTATAAATTGCAAGTTCTCTTGCATCTGGAGCTGCTCTGGGTGTTAGGTAAGTTAATGTTTCCAGGGGTCTCTGCTGTGTAATTTGGTAAATAATTGCCTATAAATTACCTATTTGAGTTTGTGGAGGGGTATATCTAGCGCTTGGTCCTGCCTTTTTACTTTTGACCCCTGCATGAATGAACCCTTGATTATTGATTTGGAACCCCTGTATTGAGTATCATTCTGAGGTACTGTATAATTTTGTTAATGCAGGTTCTGTGGCAATGGGTTGTGGCTTGCAACATTCATGTAATCGCCTATTAATGGTTATCTGTTTTTAGTGATAAGAGCAGAGCTGTGTTCATGGTGGTCATGATTCACTGTTTCTAATATGGTTACAAGTTTCTAGTAACTATGGCACTTGCTGCCTTTTGACTCATTATGTTATTCTAACTGAAGCAAAACTTTTTTTTTTTCACTATTTTTTTCACTTGTTAAATTTGTGACTTTGTTCTCCTTGATAATGGTCCTAATGGTGTAATGCAGGTGCTTCTCGACTTACAATGGGGTTACGTTCTGATGAACCAATTGTAAGTTGAAAATATCGTAAACGAATATGAATATACAATATGATATTTTTTTTTTTTAACAAGTTGGCGATCTTCCACCTAGGCAGGGTGACCCAAAAAGAAAGAAAGAGTCCCCAAAATGAAAATACTTTCATCATCATTCAACACTTTCACCTCACTCACACATAATAACTCACCGAATAAGTAAATAAATAATTACTGTAACTAAACACTATTGAAAAGTAAATAAATGTAAAGTACTTTACAGTATAGAATGTGCATCGTTATCACACCATTGTAAAGTTGAAATACTGTAAGTCAGACCATTGTAACAAAAAAAGGCACAATACCGTGACTGGAACGATACACAAATAACCCGCTTACGACGACGTTTCGGTCCAAATTGGACCATTTACAAAGTCACACTTTGTAAATGGTCCAAGTCGGACCGAAACGTCGTCGTAAGCTTCTCTCTTTTATGTGCGGGTTATTTGTGTATCAGACCATTGTAAAACGAGGAGCATCTATACTGTTCATGATGAGCTCTACTTGGATGTCAACCAACAAACTTGTGCTCAGTATTGACAACACCTTGTACATAATGTTTGGAAACAAAGATAAAAAAAATCAGTTGAACATTAAGTTAGAGAATACATGTACAGTTGTACATCTTAACAGTACATCTTAGGTGTACATCTTAACAGTACCCTGTAAAATTCATCACTCACATTCAGTGCATATGTAAATAAATAAATTTCCAAAACAGTGACCATACTTTCAAAATCTGCTACTGTGTATCTCAGCCGTCACTGTTTGCTCTGTACTACTCTCTAATCTCTCCTCACTTGTATAGTATATGTGCATTAGGAGCTACAACAGAAAATCACTTAAATCGTTCATTACTCAACAAAAATCTGTCACTACCTGTTGGCTTAGCCATTGTTTATCGTATTAAGTGAAGCTTATGTACTACATGTAGAGTTACTTAATGCACTGTGTATTTGATGTTTGTCTTGTTTTCAACAGGCTACTCATCAAGTCAAGTAAATGATGAAGAAAATGAAAGCAGTCATATAAGAGAGCATCACATAGAAGAGGTCATGAAGATGTTACGGGCAATTTCACTTCGCCATAACCCAACTACCATGGCCGCCTTCCTTCAGGAGACAATCCTTGAAAAGTATGTTTTGGCAAAATATTAGGTATAGTGTCTCTTTCTCTTACCAGTTGGACTAAAGTCTCTCCACTTGTTGCATTAAATAGGCTTAGTGTTTTCCTCTGTGCTTTTAAGGAGTGGTGGAAGATGTTGAAGTTTGAAAGTGTCATTTCAGTTGTGATGTCCACCCTTCTGCTAAGATAGCTATTGGATAAGTAATGGTGAGCGTTTTTCCTTCTATGGATCGCCCTTCTCTGATGGGAAATGGCCAATGTGGTAAACAAGAAAAGTCAGTTTTGACATTAGGCTACTTGAAAAATTTTGCCAGTTAGTTCATTTACTTTGTTATGTTATGGTATAGTGACAGAGGTACCAGTCTGTATATTTTATTTTTTTAATACGTCGGCCGTTTCCCACTGAAGTGAGGTGACCCAAAACAAAAGGAAAAAAAAGTTTCATCATTCAACACTTTCACTATCATTCATACATAATCACTGTGTTTGCAGAGGTGCTCAGATATGACAGTTTACATGTCACTCCAAACAGCCATTATCCCAAACCCCTCCTTTAAGTGTAGGTATTGTACTTCTCACCTTCAGGACTCGAGTCCGGCTAGCCGGTTTCCCTGAATGTCCTTCACAAAATTTTACCCTGCTCACACTTCAACAACTCGTCAGGTCCCAAACCCATTCGTCTCCATTCACTTCTAACACGCTCACGGATGACTGATGCATGTCCAGGCCCCTTGCACACAAAACCTCATTAAAAAAAAAAGGAAGGTGGGGTTGGGGTCACCCTAGGGAAGGTTGGAGGGAAGGAGTAAAGGAGGTTTTGTATACGAGGGGCTTGGACATCAGCAGGCGTGTGTGAATATGTTAAATAGGAGTGAGTTGAGGCAAGTGGTTTTTGTGATGATGTGCTGTTGGAGTGTGAACAAGGTAACATTTTCTGAAGGAATTTAGGGTAACCAGTTAGCCAAACTTGAGTCTTGGAGGTGGGAAGTACAGAACCTTCACTCTGAAGGAGGGGTGGGGATATTTTGCAGTTTGGAGGGGCATCTAAACTAGTATCACTGCACCTCTGGCAAGAATGATGGTGAAAATGTTTCTTCTTTTTTGGGTTACACTGCCTCAGTGGGAGACAGCAGGCATGTTAAAAAAATAAAAGGTCTTAAAAATTTCATGTGATTGTAGTTACAACAGGAAGAAAAAGAATTCAAAATTCTGAGAATAGTATCAGAAATCACATTAGATGGTTTCTTTTCTAATACATTAGCAATAATAGAAAACTGGAATGAACTCCAAGAGAAGGTAGTGGATGGTAAAACTATTTGGAACTTTGAAAGTTTTTATTACAAATTGATGATAGAAGAGCTGAAGCCATGATCATAGTTTAACTGTAATAATATATTGGTAATTACACTTGTCAGTTACCTGTGAATGTTCATCACTTGTTTCTCATCTTGGTTACAGTTACTTTCACATTATATAATTATATCATCATAGCCAATAGCAGACATTCTTTATTCACCCAAGAATTTTTTTTTTTTTTAATATGTCGGCCGTCTCCCACCTAGGCAGGGTGACCCAAAAAGAAAGAAAATCCCCAAAAAGAAAATACTTTCATCATCATTCAACACTTTCACCACACTCACACATAATCACTGTTTTTGCACAGGTGCCCAGAATACAACAGTTTAGAAGCATATACATATAAAGATACACAACATATCCCTCCAAACTGCCAATATCCCAAACCCCTCCTTTAAAGTGCAGGCATTGTACTTTCCGTTTCCAGGACTCAAGTCCGGCTATGTAAAAATAACCGGTTTCCCTGAATCCCTTCACTAAATATTGCCCTGCTCACATTCCAACAGATAGTCAGGTCCCAAATACCATTCGTCTCCATTCACTCCTATCGAACACGCTCATGCACGCTTGCTGGAAGTCCAAGCCCCTCGCTCACAAAACCACCTTTACCCCCTCCCAGCCTTTTCGAGGGTGACCCCTACCCTGCTTTCCTTCCCGTACAGATTTAGACGCTCTCCATGTCATTCTATTTTGATCCATTCTCTCTAAATGACCAAACCACCTCAACAACCCCTCTTCAGCCCTCTGACTAATACTTATAATAATTCCAACCTTCTAATTTCCACACTCCGAATTTTCTGCATAATATTTACACCACACATTGCCCTTAGACAGGACATTTCCACTGCCTCCAAGAAATAATATACACCAGAATATTCTAGTCTGGAGATGCAAGCTGTGCTTGTAACAACCTTCCATTGAAGGAGATGTTCCTTGGTGTTTATAAGGAGCTTTTTATCCAAGCTACCCTTGCCATTATCCCAGTCACTTTATAATCTTATTGCATTTAGTGCTTTCCCTTGAATACAGTAATAATAATAATATTAGCAACTTTCTCACCACATTTTTGTTTAGTGTCAAGTTAGAGGCTAGAAACTTCTTGTTTAAATTTGAAACGAATCTGTAATTAGCTTCTGTCTACAAATTCTGAAAATATTAATAGTGTTCCTCTCTGTTTTTCAGCTACATGGAAACAATGGGAGAAGTCTTAGTTGAGATCTATGAAGAATTGAACCAACCCTTGCCAGAGCCTCTGCGTGTACTTACTGGGGATATTGGGTCTGTAGAAGACAGACCGTCTTCTGTCAAGTCACATGTATGAATTTCTTTGTGTGTATTAATGCTTTCTTAATGGGTTTAACTTGTCGCTTGCAAAGCTTTACTAATTAGATATCTCTTATTGTTTATTTTTTACTATGTTTCCAGCAGCCACTCTTATATCACTTAGTGTTCCTGTCATACATATATTCAAGTGTCACAATGTACTAAAACAATGATATTTGCTTTTTAATACTTCTTTTTCTAAACTATTACATTGGTGGCATGTGTACCAACAGTTCATATTTACTTCTTATTGCTAAGAGGGCCAAATGATCTTATGGGTGAAAGTGCTGTTTGAGTCTCACAGCTTCCTTCCTATCCCCAGGAGAGCTCCATTGCAAGCTATGAGAGTGCACCTGGTACAGCTGAGAATCCTGGCTCTGGCAGGTCAAGAGAAGGCCGCAAGGTGTCCTCTCGTCATCCATCCTTGAAAGAAGCCAGTAAACGCAGCATTGTAGTACCGAAAGTAACGAGAGCTTTGACAAGAACTCTGAGCGAACAAGCGAGGGCACCACCTGCCACAGCTCCTGCTACCTCTGCCCCAAACAAAGGTGTCTGTACTAAATTTTTTTTATAAATAAAAGTAACAATTAAATAAGGTGCCCTGATTTGAGTTAATGGCCTGAAGTTCGTGAGAATGGCATGAGATGGTGCATCAGGAAGAGGGATTCTCTGCCTGATGCACCATAGAAAACTGGTGTAACTTTGAGTTATGATGTGGCTGGCACAGGAACGGACTGTCATTCTCATGAATGTTGAGCTGTCGGTTCAAATCCCAGTACTCCACTGAAAAGGTATAAACAGTATTTTGATTTTATAGTTAAGTTTTCACCAAACCCTGCACCTAGGTGAGTATTATGATGTTTTGGTCCATCCTGGACCATTAACCTTGACCATGGTCCATCTTGGACCATTCTCCTTGACCATGGTCCATAATGGACTGTGGTCGTAAAGGTGCAAGTTTTTAGTGATTTATTGTAGTCATGGTATTGTGACCTGATATTCTTCACAGTAAGCACTGGATATGATGAACTAAGAGAGAGGAGAGGGGAGACAGTAATGGCACTTGTGGTTGATACAGAATAGATTGTTTTACTGTGATATTAACAATAATACAGTTCTGTAACTAACATTCTTTGTCTGCTGTTTCTGAATTGATTGACCCAATGGTGGATAATGTTCTGTGCCTCCTAAGTTCATTATATCAAGGTGTTATTGTAATAATTGAATTTTCATTTTTTTACCAGAATGATGATAAAGCTTTCTTACAGCTTACTGAAAACATATAAAAAAGTTTGAAGATGAAATAAATACTGGACACAGGTAAAGAAGGGAAAGAAGCTTGTGTCCAGAGCAAGAAAGATGAAGGGGAATAGTGGTGCAATAACAAACAGGGAAGAGACGAAATAGCATAAAACTCTGTAATCCATAGAAATATATTCAAAGAAAGGCAAACAGGAAAACCCACCTCACAGTAAACAAAACTGTAACTGCCACAGAAAAAAGTTGAAAATAGATAGGTACTAAGTAAAGGGGATCTGCAAATATAGAAAAAAATTTAAATATCTGTACACCAGAGAATGTTCCATTTATAAAAAAGACTGTGGGTATTTTCACCCTAAAATATGCAACCATCACTGTAGACCAGGAATTTATTTATTTTCAACACATTGGCCTTCTCCTGCGAAGGCAGGGAGGGTGACCCAAAAAGGAAGGAACAGTTTTCTTTTTGCATTTAGTAATTTACACAGGAGAAGGAGCTACGAGCCTCTTCCTCCCAGCATTTTAGTTGCCTCTTACGACATGCATAACTTACAGAGGAAGAATTCTTCTCCACTTTCCCATAGATAGTCCAAGAAATGTGACCCACAATTGTCCAAAATTTGACATGAAAGGGCACAGTTTTATCAAATTTATATATGAGGAAAATGAACGTATGTGTTACACTCCAAGTATTGTAACAACTATTTCCTTCTTTTTAGAGCATAACAATTTTGGTCAGAGAGGTTAGGGTAATAATAGTGATCCTCCGGAATGCCTAATTTTAATTAAGTATATTCATAATACAACAAAAGCCAGAAATAATATACGAATTATCGTATATAAGTTAAGAATGCATGTTTCTTCTATAGTATCCAACATATACATAAGGCTTTCATAACAGACGATTAGGAGGAGATCCTAGATATAACATATATATAAATGGAGATTACTTTAATGTATAAAGTCTTGTTTCCCAATTGGAAGCAGTCAGAATAAAACAGAATATGTCCAGGCCGGCTAATAAACCTTGGCCAGTTACCAGAGACGAGCAGGAGTGTTCTCGTTGGCTGCTGCTACTTCACTGCTCGTCCCTCAACCTTGAGCATACAGGTAAAGTGGGTCACGTGACGTGACTCGCCAACACTCAGTAGAGTAGTTGAACATAAATGGGGGGGAAAGGGGGGTATAACCATCGAACATCACGGCTAACTATACACCGGCACACCGGGCGGCAGGCAGGTTACTATACCTCCAATTAAACTTATCATGGCCATGTTACATAAATTATAATAATTGTTAATAAGAATTAGTCTTAATAATACAAGGACATTCATTTCCAATTTAGCTATTAAAGGAAATAACCGCAATGTAATATTAAAGGAAGGTTAACCATAGGGGCATGACAGTATGGTAAATGAAAATTGTAAGTTTTTAGGCAGAGAATATGATCTAAAGGAAGTAAAAGGACAAAGTATGAAAAACGTGGAATACAAGGCAGTGGAATACAACAAACCAGTCACATAAAGGTTAAGCCTACAACAGTACACAGTACAGTCAGTACTGAAGAGAGCAGAGATATGTACACCAGGTACCATATTGCAGAGAACAGATACATACATCAGGTGCCATATTACAGAGAACAGTTATGTACACCAAGTGCCATATTACAAGATGGCTCACAACCAGAGGTTCTGCAAAAGCCCAATAATCCAACACATCACAAATGAAACGGTTAACTGCAGTATAAGTATAATGTGTTATAGCTTGAATTACAAAAAATTATTTCTTTTATTTGGTAAAATAACATATTTTTCTATAAATTCTTATCCTATTTTCTTTCCGGATTTTATTTATAAAAATAAAGTTTACCCATTTTTATTTGCTCCTTTCATGGCTGTTTGACTCTTAATTTCAGAAAATGGTGATAATAGCATAAAAAATGTGAGGCGTAACCTCTTTGACCTGAATGAAGATAGTTCATCCAAACCCAAGCTTAAGCGGTCCCAAACTGTGGGAGGTGTACCAATGTCTGAGCTTAGACGAAGTCCTCGCAAGAAACACCAGCATACATTGAGTAACGTCATGCAGAAGAGCAAAAGTGTCATCACTTCATCTAAAAACTCATACAAAACTCCAGTTAAAGCCTCAGTGATATCTGAAAGAGGGCTTAAAACTCCTAAGTCAAAGAAAGGTAAGACAATATAACGAGAGTTGGAGGGTTAGTGGATAGAGGAGTGGGGAGAGAGCCCTCTGATTTACTATTCTTGTCTCGTCCATCTGGTAAAAGTTGACAGTCCGCTGCAGATAGCCTCACTGTACACTATATCAGTATATAACTGTTACTAGTAATTTAGGTACATTATAATAATCAAGAAACAGTAAATCCTAAACCTATAAGAGTCATATAGAGGTGCAGGGAGGGACATGAGGAGGTTAGGAGTCAGTGAGGGTACAGGTGCCATAGGTGAGGGGTGGGGGTGTCAGAGGTGAGGGTATGGGAGCCATAGGTGAGGGGTGGGGGTGTCAGAGGTGAGGGTATGGGAGCCATAGGTGAGAGGCAGGGGTGTCAGAGGTGAGGGTGTGGGAGCCATAGGTGAGAGGCAGGGGTGTCAGAGGTGAGGGTGTGGGAGCCATAGGTGAGGGGTTACTGGAGGTCAGAGTTAGTGCAGGATGAAAATAGAAATCAAAGTTGGTGCAATAGGTTTTTTTTTTTAAGAGAAAAAAGTTGAAAAGAGTGCATCAGAGATGGAAGTTTTCAGCTATAATGAATGTTGGGGCTAAAAACTGGGTGCTGCTGGTCCTGTAGATATATTAGTTTATTAATATATATAGTGGACTGATAGTGAGAGCTGGCAGTCCTCGTATAGCAGTACTGGTCGTTACATGTAGTACACGTACCATTTGACTTACGACCGAGCTTGGTTCCGACCAACCGGTTGTAAGTCAAAATGGACGTAAGTCGAACCTTAGAAAATTGCCAAAAGGGATACTTCAAAAATTTAATCTTAATCTTGTAAAGCAATCATTTTTTTTATGTTTGTTGTGAAAATCACTTCAATCCATTCATTATTATTGATTGATTTTCACAAAATAGGTGAATAACTTACTTCCGAGATAATAGCCGAAAGCGCTCGCATACCCAAGTACTCAGGATATATTTTTTTCCCTTGAAAAAAATCCCAAACTGTGATATACACTTGTAATGCACCATAAAACTGAAACAAAAAAGCTATTTTCTGTACATAGATTATCATACATAGCAGGATATGTGTAGAGAACCTAGGATACCCCAAAAAAGTCAGTGATTTATTACCAGTACCTGGCATGGGCTTGCCATATATGATTTTCGGTAAATATTTTTTTTTCTCAGTTGTTTGTTGGGCTGTCTTATTGGAACTTGGGCAATGTATCGTTTTTTTAGGTCTCACTTGATAGAATGGAAGATATATTATAGAAATAGATACGATTTTGATTGGTTTTACAATAAAAAGTACCTTGAAATTGAGCTCAGAGTAGTGGAAATGTTCGATTCTGTGGCAATGTTCAAGAGTAAACAAATGATGTCACTGTTTAATACATGTCCATGTGGCTGGTCTAATATGCAGTCACGAATGGGTTGACATTATTTATACAATTATTACAATAATGCTTTAGTCTGCATAATGGTAAATCTTCTATTTTTTTGTGTGAATAAAAATTCAAAATGGAAAGCAAGAGTAATGTAAGAAGGGCCTGGAAATGTGACTGATGAACAGAGAAAATGTTATTTTAGTGCCAGGAATGTTTGCATTATTTATTCTGGACCATATTTTGAAATTGACATCTTTAGAAATTTGTGTGAAATTGGCCAAATTGCCAGTTTCTGACCACTTTATTGGGTAGTTGAAACAGGTGAACGGGCAGATTCTTGTACTCAGTCAACAGAATAGAAGTAAGTAAATAAGTAGAAGGGACACTGAAACATGCCTTCTCAAATTCATCCATCCATATAAATTTGCCCAATCTATATTTTATGCTACCTAAGCCATAGCTTATGGAACCTTTCTTTCTCGTGTACCAGCTAACTTTTCCACCTCTACTTGTATAAAGTAAAAGGACACAAGTGCAACTAATTTTTATTGTGGCAACGTTTCGCTCTCCAGGAGCTCCTGGAGAGTGAAACGTTGCCACAATAAAAATGCCAAATTTGTTGTACTTGTGTCATTTTACTTTACATACTGTTGGTAATTCTACCAACATTATTACTACCTCTACTTGTGTGGGCAAAACGTTGTCAGTAAAGGATCACATTATACTGCTGGAAAGGATTGGAAGGGGCTACAGGTATTGTTGTGAAGATACACAGCATATTGTTCATAATTTAACTATTTAAAGGTAAAAATCTATATTTACTATAGGTAAATATTTTTTCTTCTTTGCAAACCAGCCATATCCCACTGAGACAGGGTGACCTAAAAAGAAAAACAAGTTTCTTTTTTAAATTTAGTAATGTATATAGGAAGAGGGTTACTAGTGCCTTGCTCACGGCATTTTAATCACCTCGTACGACACGCATAGCTTACAGAGGAAGAATTCTGTTCCACTTCCCCATGGAGATAAGAAATAAAGAAGTAGAAGAACTATTAAGAAAAATATAAGAAAGCCCAGATGGGTATGTATGTGTACATGCATGTGTGTACATGCATGTGTAGCGTGTCCTAAGTGTAAGTAGAGGTAGCAAGATATACACCTACCATCCGACTTACGACCTGCTCGACTTACGACCACTCAACTTACGACCATGTTTTTTATGCCAAATTTCTGGGAAATAAACAACTATTTGTGTTGTACACAGTGTTTATCCTAATCTTTACAGTATAAAATACAGTACTAACAGCATAAAAAGTAAAGTAAAACATGAAATACCAAAATAAAACAATAAAATAAAGCCATTACAAAAATGTTTTGTTGATATTCAGTAGTAAAGTTCGACTTACGACCATTTCGACTTACGATCAGTTTCTCGGAACCGAACTCGGTCGTAAGTTGGATGGTAGGTGTACTTGTTATCCTGTGTGTTTGAGACAGAAAAAAAGACTTCAGCAATCCTACCATCATGTAAAACAATTACAGGTTTATAGTGATGTATATACATAGAATATACTGAAGGGGAAGGTCCCTGTTCAACACATTGTCATGCATACTGCTTGTTTACTAAGACATGTACCCTGCAAGGAAACAAAAGTCCGAACCCAGCTATGGCTCTGGGCCATAACTGGTCGAGACTCTCTGCCTCTGTTGGAGTTTGTAGGTTCATTCAAGAAACATACGACTGGGAAAAGTAAGTGCAAACAACTCTCTGGAATTGCTTTTTAAAATTCTTGATACTATATCTTGTTAAAATTTTCTTGTAGGTAATATTCTAATGTGGACTTACTAGTAAATTAGTTACCAGACCAAATCTAGGATATTATAATATTATTTTGCTTTGTTTGGCACAATTGTTAGATATGAAGATTCCTCATGGGAGGTTCCATGATGCTCATCATGGGCTCTTCATTCATGGAATTGGAATTATTTTATCTCTTCCTTGGATCAAACCCCTATTGCCTCTTTTTTTTGAGGGTTGTTTGACCCTTAAGGGTTTAGCACTTTTCCATTTCTAATAATAATGTCTGACCCCTTATGGGTTTAGTGCTTCTCCTAAATATGATAGACACCAAGAAAAACAAATTCTCGTGAATGTTTTACATTTTCATATGGAAATTACTCCTCATTACATGCTGCTGCAGTAGTATCAGCAGTAAATACCTAATATGTTCCTAATATATTACCAAGCTTGTTTCTCTTGTTTAGGTGGTGTATTGGTGCCTGAAACTCCAGGTGATAAAGTTGGCCAGACTATATTCAACAAAAACAGAATACGCAAGAGCACTGGTACAAGACTTGTTGTTGAGAGCCCTGATGTCAAACGTATGTTTTATGTTCATTACTGGTTTTAGAAGTAACAATATCAGAATACCTCATATTTGAATCAGTTAATGAAAAGTGAGAAACCACTTTGCAGGAAACTGAGACATAAGCAAAAGGATGTGTATCAACCTCAGAGACCTCCTTCAGCAGACCTTCAAGCTGAAAGACACACTTCTTTTATTTAATGTTCTGTTTCTTTCATAACTGTTAAGCTGATTTCTTGATTCTGCATTTTATTTTTTTTTTTGTTCATTTATTATCGGAGTCTTACCCAATTTATTAAAAAGAGATTAGTGCATCTCTTCTCATTGTTATCAAAAGCTGTGTCTGGGACATCCTTACTTAGGTCTACTTATAATTTCCTGGTCTGGGCCTGGTATAAACTTGTGTGGCATTTAGCTGGTGTTTTCACCAGAGAATGCCACTATAAAGGTGTTTTACTGCAGTAAGTAGAGTGATATTGGAGGTTAGAGGATAATAAGAGAGATTCATCCTTATTGAAGCTGGTACACTGAGTTTTTTTTGATCTCAATGTTTTCACTTTTTTTTGGTTTTTGTATTCATTTTCATTACTAATGTATCTTAATTTCTCAGTATCAGCATAAAATACAATACATTATTGTATAAACTTTACTCCATTTAAAAATAAATATCTAAAGAATGAAACTTAACTAAGTGAAAAATTAGTTACTATTATTTATTTTTATTATCACACTGGCCGATTCCCACCAAGGCAGGGTGGCCCGAAAAAGAAAAACTTTCACCATCATTCACTCCATCACTGTCTTGCCAGAAGGGTGCTTTACACTATAGTTTTTAAACTGCAACATTAACACCCCTCCTTCAGAGTGCAGGCACTGTACTTCCCATCTCCAGGACTCAAGTCCGGCCTGCCGGTTTCCCTGAACCCCTTCATAAATGTTACTTTGCTCACACTCCAACAGCACGTCAAGTATTAAAAACCATTTGTCTCCATTCACTACTATCAAACACGCTCACGCATGCCTGTTGGAAGTCCAAGCCCCTCGCACACAAAACCTCCTTTACCCCCTCTCTCCAACCTTTCCTAGGCCGACCCCTACTCCGCCTTCCTTCCACTACAGACTGATACACTCTTGAAGTCATTCCGTTTCGCTCCATTCTCTCTATATGTCTGAACCACCTCAACAACCCTTCCTCAGCCCTCTGGACAACAGTTTTGGTAATCCCGCACCTCCTCCTAACTTCCAAACGACGAATTCTCTGCATTATATTCACACCACACATTGCCCTCAGACATGACATCTCCATTGCCTCCAGCCTTCTCCTCGCTGCAACATTCATCACCCATGCTTCACACCCATATAAGAGCGTTGGTAAAACTATACTCTCATACATTCCCCTCTTTGCCTCCAAGGACAAAGTCCTTTGTCTCCACAGACTCCTAAGTGCACCACTCACCCTTTTCCCCTCATCAATTCTATGATTCACCTCATCTTTCATAGACCCATCCGCTGACACGTCCACTCCCAAATATCTGAATACATTCACCTCCTCCATACTCTCTCCCTCCAATCTGGTATCCAATCTTTCATCACCTAATCTTTTTGTTATCCTCATAACCTTACTCTTTCCTGTATTCACCTTTAATTTTCTTCTTTTGCACACCCTACCAAATTCATCCACCAATCTCTGCAACTTCTCTTCAGAATCTCCCAAGAGCACAGTGTCATCAGCAAAGAGCAGCTGTGACAACTCCCACTTTGTGTGTGATTCTTTATCTTTTAACTCCACGCCTCTTGCCAAGACCCTCGCATTTATTTCTCTTACAACCCCATCTATAAATATATTAAACAACCACGGTGACATCACACATCCTTGTCTAAGGCCTACTTTTACTGGGAAATAATTTCCCTCTTTCCTACATACTCTAACTTGAGCCTCACTATCCTCATAAAAACTCTTCACTGCTTTCAGTAACCTACCTCCTACACCATACACCTGCAACATCTGCCACATTGCCCCCCTATCCACCCTGTCATATGCCTTTTCCAAATCCATAAATGCCACAAAGACCTCTTTAGCCTTATCTAAATACTGTTCACTTATATGTTTCACTGTAAACACCTGGTCCACACACCCCCTACCTTTCCTAAAGCCTCCTTGTTCATCTGCTATCCTATTCTCCGTCTTACTCTTAATTCTTTCAATAATAACTCTACCATACACTTTACCAGGTATACTCAACAGACTTCTTCTTTCTTTCAACACACCAGCCGTATCCCACCGAGGCGGGGTGGCCCAAATGGAAAAACGAAAGTTTATCCTTTTACATTTAGTAATACATACAGAAGGGGTTACTAGTCCCTTGCTACCGGCATTTTAGTCGCCTCTTACAACACGCATGGCTTATGGAGGAAGAATTCTGTTCCACTTCCCCATGGAGGTAAGAGGAAATAAACAAGAACAAGAACTAGAAAGAAAATATAAGAAAACCAAGAGGAGTGTGTATATATATGCTTGTACATGTATGTGTAGTGTGACCTAAGTGTAAGTAGAAGTAGCAAGATGTACCTGAAACCTTGCATGTTTATGAGACAGAAAAAAAAAGACACCAGCAATCCTACCATCGTGTAAAACAATTACAGGCTTCAGTTTTACACTCACTTGGCAGGACGGTAGTACCTCCCTGGGCGGTTGCTGTCTACCAACTAACTACCTATACTCAACAGACTTATCCCCCTATAATTTTTGCACTCTCTTTTATCCCCTTTGCCTTTATACAAAGGAACTATGCATGCTCTCTGCCAATCCCTAGGTACCTTACCCTCTTCCATACATTTATTAAATAATTGTACCAACCACTCCAAAACTATATCCCCACCTGCTTTTAACATTTCTATCTTTATCCCATCAATCCTGGCTGCCTTACCCCCTTTCATTTTACCTACTGCCTCACGAACTTCCCCCACACTCACAACTGGCTCTTCCTCACTCCTACAAGATGTTATTCCTCCTTGCCCTATACACGAAATTACAGCTTCCCTATCTTCATCAACATTTAACAATTCCTCAAAATATTCCCTCCATCTTCCCAATACCTCTAACTCTGAACATCAAAATGGTATAAAATACCGACAGGTTGGTAGGTAAGACACAAAGGCAACAGTTAGGCAACTTTATTCCGAAACGTTTCGCCTACACAGTAGGCTTCTTCAGTCAAATACAGAAAGTAGGCAGGAACAGTAGAGAAGACGATGTAATCAGTCCATCACCCTTCAAGTCGTAGAATTTGAGGTTGTCAGTCCCTCAGCCTGGAGAGTTCAGTTCCATAGTCAGGAACTATCTATGGAACTGAACTCTCCAGGCTGAGGGACTGACAACCTCAAATTCTACGACTTGAAGGGTGATGGACTGATTACATCGTCTTCTCTACTGTTCCTGCCTACTTTCTGTATTCGACTGAAGAAGCCTACTGTGTAGGCGAAACGTTTCGGAATAAAGTTGCCTAACTGTTGCCTTTGTGTCTTACCTACAAACCTCTAACTCTCCATTTAATAACTCTCCTCTCCTATTTTTAACTGACAAATCCATTTGTTCTCTAGGCTTTCTTAATTTGTTAATCTCACTCCAAAACTTTTTCTTATTTTCAACAAAATTTGTTGATAACATCTCACCCACTCTCTCATTTGCTCTCTTTTTACATTGCTTCACCACTCTCTTAACCTCTCTCTTTTTCTCCATATACTCTTCCCTCCTTGCATCACTTCTACTTTGTTACTACTGTACTTGAATTAATTATTTATACTTATGACATTTTGAATGTGATTTTAATATTAAAATACAATATATGCAGGTACAGTGGTACCTCGGATTTCGGCCATAATTCGTTCCAGAAGGCTGTTCGAGTGCCGTTACCAAATGAATTTGTTCCCATAAGGAATACTGTAAATTAGATTAGTCTGTTTCAGACCCCCAAAAATACACTCACAAAAGCACTTACAAAAATACACTTACATAATTGTTCGAGTTGGGACCTGTTCGAAATTCGAGGTACCACTGTATGTTGTTTATCATTTGTGCTGTTTTAGGAATAAAATGGGTTTGATCCTAGTTAATCTGAATATGGGGTTTATTTATGATTATGTATTATTATTAATTACTGTTAATATTTTATTGTTTTGTAAGTATAATATTTCAAGGTTTGCAAATTTAAAAATATATTAACTCCACAGGACTCTGCAAAACAACACCTCGTCGGCTACGAGCCAGCTTGACCATCACCCAGAGGAACACCTTCTACTCTGGTGCTCGCTCTCGTAATTGGGAGCGTGCTAAGACCCGGCTCCTCGCAGATCGCATCAGGGGACACTCAGACCGACGTAGTTTAGATTTGAGTACCACTCAGAGTGTGGCTGACGCTAGTTTCATCTTTTCTCAGATATTGCCGTCCACTCAGTGCAATCCATCCCAGCAAATCTCTACTCAGATTGGGGAAAGTAAGAACACTGGTTCAGCCCCAGAGAGAATATTAGATTATGGTCTTGATGAAAGTAAAAGCATTGAAGTGAAGAAAGCACATGACAATGTCTCTCTCTCAAAGGAACCTTATTCAGATGTAACAGCCAGAGGTTATGCATCAATGTCTGCCGAATTAGATGTTAGAAGTCCAATCAAAAGGGTTCGGAAAGTCTTGGCACTCAGCACACCATCAAAAGTAAAAGTAGCACTTGAGCAATCTCCAGGATCTGTGTCGGCATGCAGCTCACAGAGAGATGATCACATGCACTCTTTCACAGGATTTTCACCCCATGAGAAAGAAAAATTAGGTTCAGAAAATAAGGCCTTTAATTGTTCAAGTGTGAGTACTTCTAAAGATGTCTGTGAGATTATGCCGGATTCAGATTTGTGTTTATCAGCACTAACTCCAAATAAGAGAGTCAAATTCAGTTCGACTCTTACCCCAAGTAAACAGGTTTGTCTTGCCACTAATCCTTGGACTCCTAGGAATAAAGATGGATCACTCTCCAATAATCCCCAAACACCTAAAAGCATTTTAAAAACTCCAGGGAAAACACCAGTTAAAACTCCCTTAAAGAGGCTTTGTCTGGTGAAAACCCCATGTAAATCACTCTTAAGCATTCCTTCCCCATTGAAATCACCAGTCACAACACCCATAAATAAAAGTCTTAACTTATGTTCAGTAGTTAAAAATGGAATAAACAGCCCTTCTAAAACACCCATCAAAGATGTGGAACTAGGGTCTGAGGTAGTTCTCGAGACTCCTAATAAGGGTCGACATTCTGTACACTCTTCCTTCAATTGTAATAAAATTTCTTGTGCAGAAAGTGAATTTGAGCTTCCATCTCCATCTAAGAGAATTCTGAGCCCTTCAAATGCTTCTGTAGAATTACTTAACACAATTTTGAATGCATATCCCATCAGTGAAATATCAGAGAGCATCCCTCAGAAGATGGACACTGCTTCTATTACACCTGGAGAAAATTCTGTCAATTTTTCTGGTATAAATCTTTCACTTGTCCCAAACCTTGCTCCAGAAGATGTTGAAATGTTGAATTCACTTATGTTTGGGTTAAATTTTCATCCAGACTCTGGTACCAGTACATTAGAATTAAGTGAAGACACAGACATGCCATATTTGAGCCTCGCCAGTAGCTTGCACTCGATTTGCTGTAGTCCGCAGAAGAAACTTGGACACACTCCCACAAAAAGGACTAGTGACTTAAGTGAGGGTTTTTGCAGCTCATTGTCAGAAGAAGAAGAAGAATCTCAAATGCACCCGGACATCACTTTGGAGGATCATACAACCCCTACAAAGGATAACTGGCATCCTTTACACGTAAAAGAATGTTCGGTTAGTCCTGAAATTCCTATAGACTCAAAAATTAAATTTTACATCGAAAGGATGAGCAGGGTATTAAGCAAGAAAAGTAATGTAGAAAATACAACAGTATACAACAAGTTCCAGTTGCCAAATGGTGGTAATGGTAGTGATGGTGATAGTGGTGGTAATTGTGCTAGAGATGGTGATGGTGATAGTGATGGTAGTGGTGATGGGACAACTGTAGATCATTCATCTGTGAACACAATCAGTCCTATGAGAGACTGCCAGTCAGTAAATGAAGAGATAAAAAGTACATTAACCAGTGAGAAAAAGGAATTAGTTATCTATAAAGCAGAGACAGTTGTACCAGAAAATAAAATTAACATACCAACAAGTACTGCAGAAGAAGTTAAGCAAGTGAAAGAACTAGAAAGTAGTGCTTCAGACAAAATAGGTAAGAATTACACAGGACAGGTAGATCAAGATACACACACAAACAAAGCCCAGGAAAAAATATATGAAAAAGATAATGAAACTGAATTGCAACACAGAGCTGATGAAATGGTGTGTGTCTGGGTGGCAGAGGAATCATCACCTTTAAAAGACGCTAAAAATATGTTACATGTACAAGAAGAAGCAACAATATCTGTAGAAGATTTAAAACATTTTCCCGTCAAAGTAACTGATGCAAAAACTGCCACACTAGAGAGCAAACAGAAATTGAAAAAATCTTCTCGGGATAAAATCTCAAATGAAATTAAAAGTTCATGTGACCGAGATGCAGATATCAGTGTGCCTGGAGGGTGTTACAGGGGTCAATGCCCCCACGGCCTGGTCCATGACCAGGCTGCAAGGAAAGCATTGAGAGTGGGAGAGAAAGTACATGTTGAGCAGGAGGATCTTGTTGCCTTCTCTGCTACATTGAATATAGAGTCTAATGCTACTGTGCAGTGTAATGAATCAAAATCCATTAAAGGAAAATGTCTTGATAGTAGCGAGTCTGATGATAATGTCTGGGAAAATGTTAGAAACAGAAGAACGACCACTAACCAATATAGTTTAAAAAAAAGAAGGCATTCGGAAAGGAGAAGAAGTGAGAGGATAAAGGCAGAAAGCCGTCTTAATGCACACAGAACCCAGAGAAGTTGTAGAAAGTTAATCAAGTCAATGTGTGAACTTAGTAGTGATGATGACTTTGAGGAGGATGTCTACTTTGAGGAGGATGTTTACTTTGAGAGACGTTGGTTAACACCAAAAAGTAAAAAAAAGAGAATTTTTGATGATGACTCAGATTTCATAACTCCTGAAAAATTACCCAGAAATGAAAGTCCAGAAAGCTTGCCTTTGAAAAATGTTGAAAATTTACCAAGGCTGACATCAAGTGAATTAGGAATGGTTTCAGAGGAGGGTGAGAATAGGACAAGAAAAACTGGAGATAGTAGAAAGCAACACAGATTTTCAACAGAAAGCGGCACCTCTTCGGACGAAAGGCATAAACAGCAAAAAATTGATGTGTACCTTTCTCCTGTTCACAAACAACTACCTCTGTCTGAGACAACACCAACCAGACCTCAAGGAGAGTATGTAGTTCAGAAGCGACCAGAAACTCCAAATGATTGGAAAATAATCAAACCTAGACGGGGCAAGAGAAAAATTTCTGAGGTGAAGGGAGCTGTGGATGGAAACTCAGACATCAATCTCATAAAAAAATCAAGGAATGAAAGTGAAAAAGAGACTACGATTAATGCAAATGGGAAAAAATGTGTTAATAATAAGAAGAAAAAACGAAAGGGAGTTAAGTTAAAGATTACAAAAAGTGGGGAACATTATCAGGTCACAGAAACTAATGCTTCAGTTGGTAGTTCTGATAATTCCAATGCTGATATAAAGTTACAGCTGAGTCAGAATGAAAGTATGTTTTCCAATTGTAATTACAGTTTTGTTTCCTCTTCCAGTAGCACATCTGCAACTCCTGCTGCAAAGAAGAACAACACACAACCCAAGTCTTACATAACTCCTCATAGATTCACTCGCCACATGTCCAAAAACATCAGTGTATCACCGGAACACTTTCAAAAACTGATCACTTTATCCCCAGAAAAAGAAACTGATTCATTGAAAATTATTCAGTGCCCAAGCAAAGAAATTATTAGTATAAATAAAATGCTGACTGATTCTTTTACTGCTCACACCAGCTCTGAAAATTGTCCACATTTGGAAGAGGAAGAGCATCACAGTAAGCAATCAGTCAACAGAGATGTAGAGGAATGGTCAGTAAAGAGCAACACCGGCTCGCCTACTTTAAAGACGTTTATCCGTAAGCAGAAGCGGAAACACTCCATAATAATGAGCCCGCGTGTTGAACTGTCACCCATGAATAAGGGAAATTCAGGCTCGACAAATGAGAAAAAGTGCTTAGTAAAAGACTCTATAACTAGTGTTATGCCAACAAACTCGTCCCCAGTCCACTCCAGTATCAAAAGAAAGACACAACTTTCAAATCCAAGTCTTCTCAGTTTAGTGCACCTTTCAGTCTCGCCAATCCTCAACAATAAATTACCGGAAGACACAAATATGAGTGACATCGTCATAAAATCCAATATAAAACTAAAATCCAGTAGAAGATTATATAGAAGCTGGGACAGTAGTAGTGATTGAGAGTATTGTACAGAGATTCAGTAGTGTATAAGCTATAAAATGTAGGAGTTTATAGTGGTATGTACAGTAGTGTATTATAATATCTAGGGGTTTGTGTAATGTGTTAAAAAATCTAGGGGTGTATGGTGGTATGTAGATAACTGTGCTATTTGTTTCCAATAATGCAAGTGTGGGGGATAGAGCAAGAATATGATGATCAAGTGCAGAATTTTCTTTTGTTATTTTAAGTTTCCTAAAATGTACATAAACAGTTCCTTTAGAAATGTTACTTATTTGTAAATCTTTGTACATTTTTATTTTCTTGTAGAATAGCAAGTAAATTTGGGTTTTTAGCATCGTTATTTTACGAGGTTTCATATACAGTACAATATAATATTTTACATTGTTTTAGATATTAGTTGTGCAATTTTCATCTGTGTTCCTGTAATTGTGAAATACCATATATAAACATGTCTCAGTTAATGAGAATGTGTGAATATGAAGTCATTTAATTTGCTTTAATTTGTCACTGTGTTAATTTGTATGTTTTCAAATTGGAATAATAACTTTTTATCCATAATGCATAGTGTAAAAAACTTTTATCTTATATCCTTCACTTTTATAATTTTTTGTTTTTTTTCAACAACCCAACCGTATCCCACCGAGGCAGGGTGACCTTAAAAAAAATGAAAGTCTCTCTTTTTAAATTTAGTAATGCGAATTGCTCCTGGCATTTTAGTCGCCTCTTACAACACACATGACTTAGAGGAAGAATTCTGTTCCACTTCCCCATGGAGAACTTTTATAATTATGTATTAGTATTTTTCAGATATAGTGGTTAAGACGGAGGTGGTGCACCATCTCCCTCATACTCTTACATCTTGCTGTAATACTGTACGTATATGTTTTACTCTACCAAATGGTAAACTATAAAACGTAAGGGAAATTACAGACAGACGCCTAACTGTTTTCAAGAGGGGCCTTGATAAGGTCCTTGAATCCATTCTAGATCAACTTGCCTGTAGTGTTTATATTGGTCTGTTCTGCTAGCTTCAGTGTCCTGAATGATCAGATCATAAACTAGCATTGTTATACTGGATATACAGACTCCTTAAAACATGCACATTTTACAGTGAGATACTAGTGTTGAGGGCAAACATAAGGACGGAAGGGCAAGACATTAAGGGAGGGTGGGAGGTAAGACATTGAACTCATATACCTTTGCCAACTCATTATTCAGGTTAATGCATTTTAAGGTCAATGTCTTAGGGAATCCACAGGTGGACTGATTCCGTTGTTTATAGTTTTACCCAACCTGTGACTGTTGTCTGACACAAGCATGCTATAGTCGTGCTTCATGGAGCTTAGAACATTTCTGGGTAGAGAATCTTTTAAAATTATATTGTCAAGGTTAGACATATGGACACAGTTGAGGGCAAAAAGTATAGCAAGTTACTTTTGCATCCCCCATCTCTAGGGAGGATCTTTTGTCATCACTGTATCACCAGCTGCACCAGAGCAACGACCTCTGACTTAAAGCATCTTTATGAGAGTTTAGTCTTTTTTTTTTTTTTTTTTTTTTTTTTTTTGTAAATGTAATAATTTTAAGCATCATGCTTGGCTTCAAGATAAAACCTAGTAATCCAGTTAATTTCTTAATGGGAAATGGGATAATAGAGATTTGTAAAGGAATAATTTCCCATGGTGCAGAGGAGTGCCACTAATAACTTACTATGTATCTACTTCAATTGTATTGTTTGTGATATTGGAGGAGGGCTCCAAATTCCTTGATCCAAGGAATTTAAGCTTGTCTCCCCTTGGACCAAAGTTTATTACCTCTCATTCCTTGGGAACTATATAACCTCAACAAGTTTAAGCATGTCCCTATTATATAATTATTTCAGTGATAAGATCTCTCATACTTTGAATACAGTTCTTTTTTTTTTTTGTATGTTAAATATTTTGAGGCAGAGTTTTAGGTGCTGGTGATGGCACTGAGAGTGAGTTAAGTGACTTGGAGGTGTAATGTGCAATGTAATTCAGGAGAGCAGCAGTGGCTGGGGCAGCTGTACAGAGGATCAACACAGGAGCATATGACCCTGTGTAGTCCACAATAGCACCAGCTATGGGAGGTCCTAACAAGGCTCCAGCTCCAGTCACAAATAGTAGGTAACCAAGAACACGGCCCACCTCTACCCCAGAGCTTAGCTGTGAAGGCATAAGAGCGTACAGAACACTCTGTAATCCACATGCAACACCCATTCCCACCATGGCTGTCACCAGCTGTCCGGGAGTGTTAGAAATTGATGCACAACCGATTGTTACAGCTAATAGGATTTGTATACCACTGAATAGTAAAAGTGGTGGCAATCCCCGTCCCACAATGGCTCCTGCCAGCACCCGGCCCAGGAGGTCGCCAGCTCCACTGCCAGCTAGGGCTGCAGAGAAAGCAGCTGCCAACCTGGCCCACACTGTCCAATCCAGGAAGACTGAATACATCGTGGTGGTGGCCATGAAGCTTAGGAAACAGGAGGCTTCCAGCAACCAGAAAGTTGGTGAACTCAGCAACTGTTGTATCTTTACTCTTTGAGCATTAGTGCCTTGCTGGTGCTTGCTTGAGTCATTGTTTCTGATGTGGCGTTTGAAGCTTAATGCACCATCACGTAGTAGCCGGTAAAGGTAAGAGTGTGTGTTGTGATGGGCTAGTGACCACGTGCTGCCTTCCATTGCTATTAAAGGCAAAGGAAGATTCTGTGCTAAAATTTTGGTATTAGGGGCACCAGTTTCGCTGCTGTTCAAACTTTCTTTGGCAATGCAAATTTCACTGTCACAACCAGTCACAGACTTTCCCAAGTCTTCCACATCAAGCATTAATTCTTGGTCATCTTGGCAATGTTTCTTTGATAATGGTGGCTGTCTCAGTCTACTGTAAATAGTAGCCCCAAAGACAGAGAAGTTGAATGACATTCCAGCACAGATGAGCATAGCACCTCGCCATCCATACTTGGAGACGATAGTCTCCATGAGAGGCCCAAGCACGAAGACGCCAAAACCCGAGCCAGACATTGCCACACCAACAACAAGGGCATGACGACGCTTCCAGAACCTGGCGAGACCTACGATCCAGCCAGAGAAGTTGAGGCTTGTCCCCACAGCTGTAACAACAACGTAGTATTACATCATTTGTCATGGTAATGCCATAGCTTGCAATGTTATATTCTGAATATCTGTTTTACAAACATTCCATATTGTACATTACACAATGATCGAGTTAATTGTCGTTATCAGTTATTCAGGTTACTTCTGTATTGACAATGTGGTCATAAACAGTGATCAATGAACAGGTTAATCCTGCAGGGAGAACATAAACATTTCTCTGTATTTTATTTTTCATTCATGTGGAATTTACCTCTGCTGAAAAGTTTTTACATGTTTATCTATAAGATTTATAAAGATTGACCTGTAACTGGCCTTTTTTAATATTAATAATTACAGTTGTACCTACACATTCATGTGCTTCTGTATTCACGAATACAGATTATTACCCATCATTTTTCTTCATGTACAACCAGCGTATAGTGTCAGTGTGTCCAACATTTTTCTACCTCGGTGGCTTTCTCATACTAAAAATTTTTCTTTATTCTGGTTATTATTTCTAATGAATGTCAATACTAACAGGATCAGAGTGATATGTTACAGATATGTATAGGATCGGTAAAGCACAAAATCTGAAAAAAAAAAAAAAAAAAAAAGTGTTTTGATGACTTAATTTTATATTTGCAGTTTTGAATTATGCTGGACCTCTAGGAATGTAATCCCTCCCTTCCTCCCTGTACATTTTAATATTCTGTTCTTTTAGCTAAAAGTTTGCTGAAAGAATAATTAAACAGTTTTTCTTTATTAATAGAAGTTCTTTTTAACAAATACATGTTAATTATGTACAGTATATTTTTGTATTACAAGTACTACACAGTACAGAATAGTGTATCTTAGTATAAATACAGACACTCCTCACTTAATGACCTACCTGTTAAATGACTGCAAAGACTTATGACCAGCTCTGCTATCAGTCAGTATTGTACGCTGTATGAGAACTTTGGCCATGGGAGAGGTGACTAATGAAGATTTAATGGAGTTGGAAGCACAGCAGCACTTGGCAGAGGAAAGAATGGAAGAAGTACCAAAGAAGTTCACTGTAAAAGGGTTAGCTAGTGTGTTCTCAAAAGTGACTGCAGAACGGAACTTGGTCGCTAAGTGAGGAGTGCCTGTACTGTGCATCCAATCTCTATATCAGTCAATTTGGATTGTGCTTAAGTGATCATTATCTCTACAAGCACAATCCATGGATTTTGGTGGGGCAGGGGATTCCCTTGACTATGTTTAGACGATTAATGTTTCTTGATCCTGATCAGTTTCTTGTCAACATTTTAGCACTGCATAAGGCCAACTGGTTTTTTTTTTTTTTTTTTTTTTTGAGCAAAATGAATCTGTTGCTTGGCTCTGCAATATATGAAAAAAATTCTTGAAATGCAGTAAGCTGTGAGTAAAGTAGGTCTGCAATAAACTTACCATTGACAAAGCCATAAGTGAAGAAGATAACATTGAGATTGGGAGCAAAAGCACTCATGATGTATCCAAGGCCAGCAAAGAGCCCTCCCAGCATGACGGCAATGCGGGGACCCCAGCGCCCAATAAGCCACCCGCCCAGGGGCCCGCAAAACATGTGCACAGCTGAGTTGGTAGAGTACACCCAGCCAGTCTTGGCCCTGGTCTCCTCGAAGTTTCGCAGCAGCTCAACAAAAAACACACTGAAGGAGTAATACATACCTAGCAGAATGGGAGAGAGGAATGTTGTCAGTCACCACTCTACCTCTGACTCATAACCATTAAACATCTGACCTCCAATTCTGATATAAATCTGGTAAGTTTTTAAAGTACATACAGTGGACCCCCGCTTAACGATCACCTCCCAATGCGACCAATTATGTAAGTGTATTTATGTAAAGTAAAAGGACACAAGTGCAACTAATGTGACATTTTACTGTGGCAACGTTTTGCTCTCCAGGAGCTTTATCAAGCCATTACAAACAATACATGGACACAGAGGGTATATAAAGGCTCTGAGTGAGGTGCAATACTAGTGAGGTACCATTTCGATGTTCACTAGTGGTAGTAGTAGTAGTAACAAAAATAATACAGTATGGTAGAGCAATTAATTCGTACATGAGTAAAAGGATATAAAAGCTATTACATGTACTTGGGTAAAATAAAAATAGGTTGGACAAATATAGACTGGAAAGCGGCAGGTTGTTTCAGTGTTCACTCTGTAATGTGCTTTGTGTAGTATAACAAGAGAGACTATGTGATGGCAGGGTTTATTGTTTTCAGGAGGATTCTTGCTAAGACTTCGGAGATGGTGAAGCTGCCGTTGTTTTGTTTAATTGTATTCGAAACAGCGATCAGTGCTGATTCAAGGCACTTGCGTCTGCAGAAATTAGTTTCTTTGATCACTAATTGGGCGTCTCTGAATTTCATGAGATGATTGGTGGAATTTCGGTGTTGTACACAGGCGTTGTTCAAGTTGTCATTCCTACATGCGTAAATGTGTTCATTGAGGCGGGTGTCGAGGTTTCTTGCTGTTTCACCTACGTAGATCTTGTGTCAGCCTCCACAGGGTATAGTGTAAACTCCTGCATTGACTGGTTCGTGGTGCTTGGGTTTTGTCCTGGTTAGATCCTTTATTGAAGTGCTAGAAGCGATGGCGACTCTGGTGTTAGCTTGTGAAAGTACTTTTGAGACGTTTAGTGCAACCTGGCTGTTGGGAAGAATTATAACTTTGTTGGGAGCAGTGTTGATGCGTGGAGAATTAAAGATCTGAAGAGCTCTTTTCTTGCAGTCTTTGATGAAAAAAGGAGGAAATTGTAACTCAGTGAATGTTTGGTGAATGTATGTACATTCCTCGTCAAGAAACTCAGGACTACAAATTCGGTATGCTCTTAGGAAAACCCCAATGATGATGCCTCTTTTGGTCTTTGTATCTTGACTGGAATAGAAGTGTGTGAGATCATTTTTATTGGTGGGTTTCTGATAAACTTGAAATCTTAGGTTGTTGTCTACTTTGTGAATGAGGACGTCGAGGAAAGGTAGCTTGTCATTGGACTCTTCTTCTAGTGTAAACTGGATCGCCGGTTCAACTGCGTTGAGCCTTGCCTGAAGATTCCGTACATCAAAACGTTTGGGAGTTATTACGAGGACGTCGTCCACGTAACGTAACCAAGTGACGCTTGAAGGGATGATGTTGGCGAAGTGTTCGGACTCTAGGTGTTCCATGTATAAGTTGGCTAGGACGGCACTGATGGGGGACCCCATTCCCATGCCGTAGGTTTGTTTATAGAGCTTGTTATTGAAAGATTTTGTCAACAAAATCTCCGGGAGGTAGAGGAAGATTAAGGTCCTGATTGACTTTACGTCGTAGAACCTCGATGGCTTTTTTGGTAGGTACTTCTGTGAAGAGGGAAGTCACATCCAAACTGCTTAGTTTCTTGTTACGGATGGAGAGGTTTCGGATGCAGTTGAGAAGGTCGCCTGAGTGTTTAAGATGAGCGGGGCTGATGGTCCCCAGAAGGCAGGAAAGATGTTTGGCAAGAACTCCGGCTAGTTTGTGTGGAGCACTGCCTATTCCTGACGTGATTGGTCTGAGAGGAATATTGTGTTTATGGGTCTTGGGTAAACCATACATGTGTGCTGGTTTAGGGTTGCTTGGTAATAAGTACAGAAGTTTCTTCCCTTCTCTAGTGCATTTGAGTATTTGTCTGGTTTTGTATAGAAAATCTTTTGTGAGCGTCTCCCACTGTTGAGTGCTGATGGGTTCGTATGTAGATTGATCATTCAAAAGGTCCATCATTTTAGTGTTGTGGTCACCTTTTGAATGATCAATCTAATAACTCCCAAACGTTTTGATGTACGGAATCTTCAGGCAAGGCTCAACGCAGTTGAACCGGCGATCCAGTTTACACTAGAAGAAGAGTCCAATGACAAGCTACCTTTCCTCGACGTCCTCATTCACAAAGTAGACAACAACCTAAGATTTCAAGTTTATCGGAAACCTACCAATAAAAATGATCTCACACACTTCTATTCCAGTCAAGATACAAAGACCAAAAGAGGCATCATCATTGGGTTTTTCCTAAGAGCATACTGAATTTGTAGTCCTGAGTTTCTTGACGAGGAATGTACATACATTCACCAAACATTAACTGAGTTACAATTTCCTCCTTTTTTCATCAAAGACTGCAAGAAAAGAGCTCTTCAGATCATTAATTCTCCACGCATCAACACCACTCCCAACAAAGTTATAATTCTTCCCAACAGCCAGGTTGCACTAAACGTCTCAAAAGTACTTTCACAAGCTAACGCCAGAGTCGCCATCGCTTCTAGCACTTCAATAAAGGATCTAACCAGGACAAAACCCAAGCACCACGAACCAGTCAATGCAGGAGTTTACACTATACCCTGTGGAGGCTGTGACAAGACCTACGTAGGTGAAACAGCAAGAAACCTCGACACCCGCCTCAATGAACACATTTACGCATGTAGGAACGACAACTTGAACAACGCCTGTGTACAACACCGAAATTCCACCAATCATCTCATGAAATTCAGAGACGCCCAATTAGTGATCAAAGAAACTAATTTCCGCAGACGCAAGTGCCTTGAATCAGCACTGATTGCTGTTTCGAATACAATTTAACAAAACAACGGCAGCTTCACCATCTCCGAAGTCTTAGCAAGAATCCTCCTGAAAACAGTAAACCCTGCCATCACATAGTCTCTCCTGTTATACTACACAAAGCACATTACAGAGAGTGAACACTGAAGCAACCTGCCGCTTTCCAGTCTATATTTGTCCAACCTATTTTTATTTTACCCAAGTAATAGCTTTTATATCCTTTTACTCATGTACGAATTAATTGCTCTACCATATTGTATTATTTTTGTTACTACTACTACCACTAGTGAACATCGAAATGGTACCTCACTAGTATTGCACCTCACTCTGAGCCTTTATATACCCTCTGTGTCCATGTATTGTTTGTAATGGCTTGATAAAGCTCCTGGAGAGCGAAACGTTGCCACAGTAAAATGTCACATTAGTTGCACTTGTGTCCTTTTACTTTACATATTGTCGGTAATTATACCAACTTTATTACAAGTGTATTTATGTAAGTGCGTTTGTACGTGTATGTTTGGGGGTCTGAAATGGACTAATCTACTTCACAATATTCCTTATGGGAACAAATTCGGTCAGTACTGGCACCTGAACATACTTCTGGAATGAAAAAATATTGTTGACCGGGGGTCCACTGTATTTTTACTAGTGAGGAAAGGGTGCCTTGATACTGTTGAGGGGCTCTTGATCCAAGAAATTGAAGCTATTAACTCCATGGATCAAATGTAGTTACCTACCTGCCATTCTCTTCAAGTATATCATTTCCCTGTTAAAGCAGTAAGAAAGTAACTAACCTGAGGAGACGCAGAACTGCAGGAAGGCAGCAACTGCTACCACCCAGGCCCACCCACCATCTACGTCAGGGCTGCACACACACACACCCTCGTTATAGCTGCAGCTGTAACCACGTCTCCGACACGATTTCTCCGACGGGTCTTCCTCCTCCTCTGTTGCAAGTTTCACAACACTTCAAGTTTCTTAATGGTTAAGTCTCCTAACATTACACCCTTCATGGGAGTACTTTGTTGCTAGTAAAGGGCTATTGATTCAAGAAGCTGGAGTGATCCCTTTTTGAATTAAATTTAATTATCTCATTCCCCTGGTGCTGTACAATTCCTACAGATACAGCCTCTCCTCACTTAGCGATGTACTCATTTACCAATGACCTGGATTTAAAACAGGCTCTCTGACCAGTATGCATATCTAAATAATATAGTATATTAGAGCTGATTTCCTCTATTCTGTTTATTACAATATACAGTACACTACTGTATAAACATTTAAAAATATACCAGAAATGTTATAAATGGTGCAAAGGTGATATTGAAACAATATCAAAGATGGCTGACACAAACCCACTACCGTTATAGTATGCTCCTCACTTAGCAACGAATTCATTTACCGACGTGGTCTTAGAAACAGAACTCGTTAAGTGAGGAGAGGCTGTATAATAATCCTAATGTTACAGTCTTAATATAACATTAATTGGAACTACCAGGAGAATATCATGGAAGCAATGTACATGAGAAAAACAGATAAGAGAAAACTTTTGCATTTTACATTGTGAGAAATTGTCATAAATTTTATACAACTTCCATCTGCAAGATATGATTTCCCACATTAGGTAACACAGTTCACACACCAGTTATGGTAGCTCCCAATGGTGCCTCACCATGCTATGGTGGAAGGTTTGAAAAGTGTGAGTGTCTCACTCACATCACACCGCCCATACTTCTACCTTAATACCACACAGATTTTCCCTTACATCAGAATTTGCCATGATTTTTAGCCTGTGACTTGGAAATAATTTTTGATATGGTTTGGATTATGACTAGTGAACTTGTTTTGATTGTTCAGTATTGTGATTATATTTGTAGTATGACGGTAAGTCAGCCACAATAACAACGAAATGATATTGACTAGTAAATTTTATCTGTAAATTGGTAATCTTGGCAGAAAATTACTAACAGTATCAGCTTTTTATGTTAACACTGAATAATGAAATGATTCAGGTGTTTTGTAAATTATACAACTCAACACATTAGTTAGCTCACCAAATATATTTGAGTGATCTTGCTGACAGCATATACCTGCTGCCATTAATGTTTATTACCAGCCTACTCTAATTGGAATTATTTTGCCCATCAGGAATTGTGCATTAATTAAACTGTATGCCTATTGTTCTCACAGTTCAGATACTGTATTATAAAATATAAAAATTAGAATTAAAGATCTTTCCTCCCATGCTATTTTTACTTTTGAGTAATTTCTTGTTTGATTTTTACTTGAGTAAGAATGCAAATAATTCATTTCTTGCATTCACAAATGATTATAATGCAAGAAATAAAGAAGTACAAGAGTAGGGTAATATTTAGTGAAGGGATTCAGGGAAACTGGTTATTTTATAACTGGACTTGAGTCCTCGAAATGGGAAGTACAATGCCTGCACTCTAAAGGAGGGGTTTGGGATATTGGCAGTTTGGAGGGATATATTGTGTATTTTTTATACATATAGAGTGGATGGCGAGAATATTTTGAGGAACTTTTAAATGTTGAGGAAGAAAGGGAGGCCGTAATTTCATGCACTGGACAGGGAGGTATACCATCTTTTAGGAGTGAAGAAGAGCAGAATGTAAGTGTGGTGGAGGTATGTGAGGCATTACGTAGAATGAAAGGGGGTAAAGCAGCTGGTACTGACGGGATCATGACAGAAATGTTAAAAGCAGGGGGGGATATAGTGTTGGAGTGGTTGGTACTTTTGTTTAATAAATGTATGAAAGAGGGGAAGGTACCTAGGGATTGGTGGAGAGCATGTATAGTCCCTTTATATAAAGGGAAAGGGGACAAAAGAGATTGTAAAAATTATAGAGGAACAAGCTTACTGAGTATACCAGGAAAAGTATACGGTAGGGTTATAATTGAAAGAATTAGAGGTAAGACAGAATGTAGGATTGCGGATGAGCAGGGAGGCTTCAGAGTGGGTAGGGGATGTGTAGATCAGGTGTTTACATTGAAGCATATATGTGAACAGTATTTAGATAAAGGTAGGGAAGTTTTTATTGCATTTATGGATTTAGAAAAGGCATATGATAGAGTGGATAGAGGAGCAATGTGGCAGATGTTGCAAGTATATGGAATAGGTGGTAAGTTACTAAATGCTGTTAAGAGTTTTTATGAGGATAGTGAGGCTCAGGTTAGGGTGTGTAGAAGAGAGGGAGAATACTTCCCGGTAAAAGTAGGTCTTAGACAGGGATGTGTAATGTCACCATGATTGTTTAATATATTTATAGATGGGGTTGTAAAAGAAGTAAATGCTAGGGTGTTCAGGAGAGGGGTGGGATTAAATTATGGGGAATCAAATTCAAAATGGGAATTAACACAGTTACTTTTTGCTGATGATACTGTGCTTATGGGAGATTCTAAAGAAAAATTGCAAAGGTTAGTGGATGAGTTTGGGAATGTGTGTAAAGGTAGAAAGTTGAAAGTGAACATAGAAAAGAGTAAGGTGATGAGGGTATCAAATGATTTAGATAAAGAAAAATTGGATATCAAATTGGGGAGGAGGAGTATGGAAGAAGTGAATGTTTTCAGATACGTGGGAGTTGACGTGTCGGCGGATGGATTTATGAAGGATGAGATTAATCATAGAATTGATGAGGGAAAAAAGGCGAGTGGTGCGTAGAGGTATATGTGGAGTCAAAAAACGTTATCTATGGAGGCAAAGAAGGGAATGTATGAAAGTATAGTAGTACCAACACTCTTATATGGATGTGAAGCTTGGGTGGTAAATGCAGCAGCGAGGAGACGGTTGGAGGCAGTGATGTCCTGTCTACGGGCAATGTGTGGTGTAAATATTATGCAGAAAATTCGGAGTGTGGAAATTAGGAAAAGGTGTGGAGTTAATAAAAGCATTAGTCAGAGGGCAGAAGAGGGGGGTGTTGAGGTGGTTTGGTCATTTAGAGAGAATGGATCAAAGTAGAATGACATGGAAAGCATATAAATCTATAGGGGAAGGAAGGAGGGGTAGGGGTCGTCCTCGAAAGGGTTGGAGAGAGGGGGTAAAGGAGGTTTTGTGGGCGAGGGGCTTGGACTTCCAGCAAGCGTGCATGAGCGTGTTGGATAGGAGTGAATGGAGACGAATGGTACTTGGGACCTGACGATCTGTTGGAGTGTGAGCAGGGTAATATTTAGTGAAGGGATTCAGGGAAACCAGTTATTTTCATATAGTCGGACTTGAGTCCTGGAAATGGGAAGTATAATGCCTGCGCTTTAAAGGAGGGGTTTAGGATATTTGCAGTTTGGAGGGATATGTTGTGTATCTTTATACGTACGTATATGCTTCTAAGCTGTTGTATTCTGAGCACCTCTGCAAAAACAGTGATAATGTGTGAGTGTGGTGAAAGTGTTGAATGATGATGAAAGTATTTTCTTTTTGGGGATTTTCTTTCTTTTTTGGGTCACCCTGCCTCGGTGGGAGACGGCCAACTTGTTGAAAAAAAAAAAAATACAGTGAACCCCAGGTTTACGATCAGCTCCCAATGCGACCAATTATGTAAGTGTATTTATGTAAGTGCGTTTGTATGTGTATGTTTGGGGATCTGAAATGGACTAATTTACAGTGGAACCTCAAAAATCGAACTGCTCCCAACACAACCAATTATATAAGTGTATTTTTGTAAGTGCTTTTATAAGTGTATTTTTGAGGGTCGGAAATGGACTAATCTAATTTACATTATTCCTGATGGGAATAAATTCATTCGGTAAAGGCACTCGAACAGCCTTCTGGACTGAAGAAAGTTCGATATTTGAGGTTCCACTGTAATTCACAATATTCCTTATGGGAACAAATTCGGTCAGTACTGGCACCTGAACATACTTCTGGAATGAAATAATATCGTAAACCGGGGGCCCACTGTATTTAGTGAAGGGATTCAGGGAAACCGGTTATTTTATAACCGGACTTGAGTTCTGGAAATGGGAAGTACAATGCCTGCACTCTTAAAGGAGGGGTTTGGAATATTGGCAGTTTGGAGGGATATATTGTATATTTTTTATACATATATACTTCTAAGCTGTTGTATTCTGGGCACCTCTGCAAAAACAGTGATTATGTGTGAGTCAGGTGAAAGTGTTGAATGATGATGAAAGTATTTTCTTTTTGGGGATTTTCTTTCTTTTTGGGTCACCCTGCCTCGGTGGGAGACGGCCGACTTGTTGGAAAAAAAAAATAGGAGTGCAAAAGTTATTTTACATCTGTATGCACCACTAGTAAGGCCTCACTTAGGTTATGCAGCTATGTTTTGGTCGCCATAATAAACAATGTATATTCATTGGAGAACATTCAGAGAAGAATGACAAAATTAATGAACTGTACTGACAATGGGTTTGGGAATATTTTTTAGTAGGTTTGGGTTTGACAAGGATTTGCCAAGTATGGGCCAGTAGGCCTGCTGCAGTGTTCCTCCTTTCTTATGTTCTTTTACAAGTTGAGAGTGAACTGGCTGATGTAACTTCTTACTTATGGCCAGTATTACTACTGTGATTCATCAGGACCTCCATTAGCACTATGCAAGCATTTAACAATCGCCTGTAACACTTTTATCATGGTCGATGTAACTACGTGTGTATTGTACAGTAGTACCTGAAAGTTCTCTCTTTATCTCCAGTTTTGTAGATGAATGGTTCAGAGAACCGACATGTTGATAAATTAGACACATGTGCAACTGAAAGTTAAGACACATGTGCAACATCTGGATATCTTTATTGTAGTAGACGTTTCGCCATCCAGTGGCTTTATCAATACAGATTCTAGGACATAATAGGAAGACAGTAGAACTATATACAAAAGATGAGGTAATCAGTCCCTCGGCCTTGGAGTTAGTGTTCACAGCATCGTGGTGGAGGAGAATCTGGAGCAAAGACAAGAAGACTGGCGGTTTATATAGGCGTCAGTGGATAGGGACGGGCAGCAGACGAGGGCAAAGTCACTGGTAGGCGGGATTCCCCAGTGGAAGTAGGTCCTTCCCAAAGAGATGGGTTAGTTGCAGCAGCCGTGAAGGTCTTGTAGATGTCCTCTGAACCAAGATTCCATGATGTTGCAGTGTCTGACAAGTTGTGCAAGAAAGGTATATTTATACCTTTCTTGCACAACATGTGCAACTCTTGGGTATCTTTATTGAGGAAACGTTTCGCCACACAGTGGCTTCATCAGTCTATACAAAGGAGAATCTTGAAGAACAGGAGGAGAATGAGGTAATCAGTCCCTCAACCTTGAGTCGATGTGGTCAGTCCATCAATCTTGAATAGAATACGGCATACGTGCTGAGAAGGAGCTTATAAACCGTATGGCAGGAGAGGTGAAGCAGTCATAGGTCATGTAACATTTGTTCAATGTTGAAGTAGGTCGTGCCCAAGAATTAGGCAAGCGAAGAATTCCCAAGTATTAAGATCCCAAGAAGTTGCAGTGTCTGACAGGTTTGTAGATGAATGGTTCAGAGAACCGACATGTTGATAAATTAGACACATGTGCAACTCTTGGGTATCTTTATTGAGGAAACGTTTCGCCACACAGTGGCTTCATCAGTCCATACAAAGGAGAATCTTGAAGAACAGGAGGAGAATGAGGTTGCAAATGTTACATGACCTATGACTGCTTCACCTCTCCTGCCAACGGTTTATAAGCTCCTTCTCAGCACGTATGCCGTATTCTATTCAAGATTGATGGACTGACCACATCGACTCAAGGTTGAGGGACTGATTACCTCATTCTCCTCCTGTTCTTCAAGATTCTCCTTTGTATGGACTGATGAAGCCACTGTGTGGCGAAACGTTTCCTCAATAAAGATACCCAAGAGTTGCACATGTGTCTAATTTATCTCCAGTTGACATTGCACGTCAGTGCCCACACTTCAGAAGTCCTGTGACTCTGGTAAGTGCTCTACCTACCATGAATACCTAGGTTTAAGTACAGTAACTTTTAATTTTAGTAATTGACTAATAATTAGAATGGTGTAGTTAAAAATGGTTTGTTAAGAAGACACTAGTTGTATTGTTACATAAATGGACACAGGTGCAACTAGTGTTTGAGTCCATTTGCCTAACATTTTGTCAGTAATTTTGCCATTATTACTGAGTTATATTGTGAGAGAAAACTACTTGTATTGAGTAAGAACTGGCAGTAAGTGCCGAATGCCTTTATGATAAATATTTATAAATTAATGCATTACCTTAATGTGGATCAATATATAGTTACTAGTACAGTATGGCATAATTTACAACTGTAACTTGCATCAGGCAACCACTTAACTAAATCATATTAAACAGTGAGGGGGTTAACTGTTTTGTTTTTCAGGGTCGTGTACGGTCATCACAGGTTACAGGAAACTACAAGGAGCAAGCCAGGATCATGTATGGTCGTCACAGGTTACAGGAAACCACAAGGAGCGAGCCAGCACTACAACCTACCTTGTGAAGATGAACTTCTCAGACAAAGTAAGATTATACCGTTTAGTTACTGATGGTGGTTTGTTTATCAGGAAAGAGGGAAGTATTTATTGACAGGGTTCAGCACTGTATGACCTTTGTGGGCTTGGCACTAGTTCTGATTGTAATAATAATAATAATGACAAGGTCAATCATGGCAAATTTCATAAGAACATAAGAAAGGAGGAACACTGCAGCTGGCTTGTTGGCCCATACTAGGCAGGTCCTTTACAATTCATCCCACCAACAAAACATTTGCCCAACCCAACCCTCAATGCTACCCAAGAAATAAGCTCTGATGTGCAAGTCCCACTCAAATCCAACCCCTCTCACTCGTGTATTTATCCAACCTAAATTTGAAACTACCCAAAGTCCTAGCCTCAATAACCCAACTAGGTAGACTGTTCCACTCATCAACTACCCTATTTCCAAACCAATACTTTCCTATGTCCTTTCTAAATCTAAACTTATCTAATTTAAATCCATTACTGTGAGTTCTCTCTTGGAGAGATATCCTCAAGACCTTATTAATATCCTCCTCTCTCTTTACCCTTCCTGCTCCTTTCTGTTATTCCACTAAACATATTACTGTCCTTGTCAATTAGTGCCACTGGCTTTCCAATATCCACCTCATTTTGCCTATTACTAGTTCTCCTAGTACTCATATTACTACACTGCGACTTCACTGTTTTCCCGCCAAAACCCATACCACTAACTATTCCTAGTTTAAAGACCTAACAGCTCCCTCCACTGCGTTGGCCAGTGCTCCCACCCCACACCTAGATAAGTGAACCCCATCCCTGGCATACATGTCATTTCTGCCATAGAAGAGGTCCCAGTTGTCAATGAATGTTACTGCATTTTCCTTACAGTATTTGTCCAGCCAGCAATTGACACCAATTGCTCTGGACAACCATTCATTTCCAACTCCTCTCCTTGGCAAAATGCCACAAATGACAGGTTTCCCACCCTTCCTCCTAATTATCTCTATTGCTAACCTATACCTGCTAATCAGGTCCTCATTCCTACGTCTGCTAACATCGTTGCCTCCAGCACTGAGACAGATAATAAGATTGCTTCCATTACCTCTCATGATGTCATCCAGATGGCTAACAATATCCTTCATCCCAGCCCCAGGAAAACACACACTCTGCCTCCTACTCCTATCCTTCAAGCAGAATGCCCTATCCATGTACCTAATCTGGCTATCCCCAACAACAACAATGTTTTTACCTTCCTTGGTGTTGTCCGTCGTGATGCTCCCAGTAGTCGACTCACATTCGTCAGGTGGCATTACACCGCTTTTGGAATTCGTCAAGACGTTCTCGATGGTCTTCGTTGGGGTTTCTAGGGATGCCTCACTCACGTCTGCCATGCTTCCTTGGTGCTCGTTGTGGCATTCCCAGTAGAACACTCACATTCGTCAGGTAGCACCGAGAATGGGTTGGAAGTTTCCACAGTAGTCTTCTAGTTTCTCATTGTTTCTGCCTCTCCAACCGTTTTCTTGATCCTCAGCTTGGTTCCATGTTGCCCGGCCACTGACCAAGCTCCCCTCTTAACCTGGGGACTCACAACAGGAGGATTACTACGAATCCTCTTGTTCTCCTCCGTTAATCGCCGTATCTCCAGCTTAGCAACTCTGAGCTCTTCTCTCAGCTGCTGGTAAAGTTGCTCAAGAGAGGGCATCCTGGTTCAGATTCACAGATTCATATCTAGTTTTTTAGTTGAAACAAAGGCCACAAGTATCTGGTTGGTGTGTACTGCCTTGGACAGTTAGTGTCATTACAGTTACAGTACTTTGAGGGACAGTCATCTGCTGTGTGTGTAGTTTTGATGTCAGTGAGATGAATACGTGTCTCTGTTCAGTCTTCCCTCAAGGGAAGTCATTTGAAGTTGGTGAAGGGCTCTTGCTTCAAGGAATTTGCCCTAATCTCCCTTTACTTGGATCAAACCTGATTGCCTCCAATTTTTCCATGTGCAAATGAACACTTTGGGTTGAGTGGTTCACTCTGAAGGTAATGCAACATTATTGTGATGTAAATTTCTAGCAATTACTGTGACTTGCTGACTAAGTATACACTGTCTGTGTTGCTGTCTCTTCATATATTTACTAAATACATGCAAGGCTAAGACAGTGGTGGAGTCATTGAACTTGTTGATTTTTACTGAGCACTGAGGCAGTGCAATCAGTTTACAAAACAGTTTGAGTGGTTTTAGAACTTGAAGTAAAAAGAAACAGTTGATAAGAATGCAGAGAACTCCCTACAGTGACGAAAATTTAATTGTTTACATTGGTTATTAGGAAAACACTTGGAAAATCTCAAGTCGTCTTGTTATAGGGAAAAGTGATGAGCCTTGATAATGATGAGTAGGCTATACATAATAATAGTAATAATCATAATAATAATAAGCCTACCATTTTGAGATTTGTTGACTTGGGGATTTGTAGATTCTGAAACATATTCTTGCCTGAAGGAAGGAGAAGAAGCATGCACAAAACTAGAGGCATGTGTGAGAGTAGGCATGGAAGTGTGTGTAAGACTGTCCATGAAAGTATGTGCTAGAGTGGGTGTGGAAGTGTATGTGAGATTAGAGGTATGTGTGAGTTGGTGATTTTGAGCATGTGTGAGGTTGGGGGCAGGGGCATATGAGAGGCTTGGTGTGGGAGTTGTTAGGGTGGAGGTAAGTGTGAGGTAAGGGGTGGAGGAATATATGAGAGTAGCCTCCAGGTTGTGTGGGTGATCCTCTTGTATATTCTCCTGTGTTGCAGCCTCCAGCACAGTGTGTGATGACATCTGAAGCCACCTGGAGAGGGGTAACACAGGCATCAGTGTTTATTTAATAGAATATCAGAGATTGATACATTATATTTAAGTTAAATTAGTACATTTCAAGAGACTGGCAGACACCAGTTAGTGAACAGAGGTACTGAAGCAAATTTATGGGCAGCTTTGGGGAAAGGTTGGACAGATAGGTGGGTGGGAATGATTGGTATTGAGAAGGACTTGCCTTGTATGGGCCAGTAGGCCTACTGCAGTGTTCCTCTATTCTTAAGTTCTTATATCCACAGCTCTTCAAAGGCAGTACCTTAATGCTAGTGAAGGACTTGATCAAAGTCATTAGAGATATCCTGTCCTGGATCAAAAACAACATAAGAAAGGAGGATCACTGCAGCAGGCCTGTTGGCCCATACTAGGCAGGTCCTTTACAATCCATCTCACTAACAAAACATTTGCCCAACCTAATTTTCAATGCTACCTAAGAAAAGAAACTGATAACTCTATCCACTCATTTACAAGTCCCACTCAAATGGTAGATAAGACACATAGGCAACATTTAGGCAACTTTATTCCGAAACGTTTCGCCTACACAGTAGGCTTCTTCAGTCGAGTACAGAAAGTAGGCAGGAGCAGTAGAGATGTGAAGACGATGTAATCAGTCCATCACCCTTGAAGTCGTAGAATTTGAGGTTGTCAGTCCCTCAGCCTGGAGAAGTTATGATGAATGGTTTGAAAGTGTCTCAATCTGGAGAAGTTATGTTCCAAAGTCTGGAACTAACTGAAATCCAACCCCTCTCACTCATATATTTATCCAACCTATATTTGAAACTACCCAAAGTCCCAGCCTCAATAACCCAACTAGGTAGACTGTTCCACTCATCAACTACCCTATTTCCAAACCAATACTTTCCTATGTCCTTTCTAAATCTAAACTTGTCCAATTTAAATCCATTACTGCGGGTTCTCACTTGGAGAGATATCCTCAAGACCTTATTAATATCCCCTTTATTAATACCCATCTTCCACTTATACACTTGGATCAGGTCTCCCCTCATTCTTCGTCTAACAAGTGAATGTAATTTAAGTCTTCAATCTTTCTTCATAAGGAAGATTTCTAATGCTATGTATTAATTTAGTCATTCTACGCTGAATGTTTTCTAACGAATTTATGTTCATTCTGTAATATGGAGACCAGAACTGAGCTGCATAATCTAGGCATAATGGAGGTTTCTCCATTCCTTATGGGCTGTCAGACTCCTACAGGTTTAGAGCTTACCCATAAATATGATGATAATAAATCAACACATTGTTAGTTGACCTACGGTTGTAGTGACCTTCCACTAGTCACATGGAGCAAGTAAGACAAGATAAGATAGCTGCCTGGTACATTGTACTCCAACATTAAGCTTATCTTAAGCACATTGGAAAAGAGAGAGATTATGTACACAAGTTACCTAGTTAATGTTACTTGTACTAGGTCAGGTACTAGTGTACTAGGTCAGGTACTAGTTATTCCTTAATACAGTTCCTCCTCTCCCCTTCCTCCTTCCTCTCCCCTTCCTCCTTCCTCTCCTCCCTTTCTCTCCCTCTTTTGCTCCTCCCTCCCATTACTACCTCAATCCCCAACAGCCCCCATTCCCACAACCACTACCCCCCACAACCACTACCCCCCACAACCACTACCCCCCACAACCACTACCCCCCACAACCACTACCCCCCACAACCACTACCCCCCAAACCCACTACCCCCACAACCACTACCCCCCACAATACTACCCCCCACAACCACTACCCCCCACAACCACTACCCCCCACAACCACTACCCCCCACAACCACTACCCCCCCACAACCACTACCCCCCACAACCACTACACCCACAACCACTACACCCACAACCCCTACCGCCACAACCACTACACCCACAACCCCTACCGCCACAACCACTACACCCACCACCCCTACCGCCACAACCACTACACCCACAACCCCTACCGCCACAACCACTACACCCACAACCCCTACCATCACAACCACTACCCCCTACACCAACTACCCCCCCACACCCACTACAAACATAAAACACCACCATTCAACCAATCACCCACCAGCCACATTACCCCCTGCATCTTTAAATTCCCCCACTCACACCCACTACCATCCACATTCCCCCCTCCCTCACAACCACCATCCACAATCCCAGCAACCACCACAGTCCAACAACAACCAAAACAATCCCCCAACCAAAACAGTTCCCCAACAACCACCACCATCCACAATCCCCCAACAACTACCACCATCCACAATCCCCCAACATCCACCAGCACCCACAATCCCCCCAGCAGCCACCAGCACCCACAATTCCCCCAGCAGCCACCACCACCCACAATCCCCCCCAGCGGCCACCACCACCCACAATCCCCCAGCAACCACCACCACCCACAATCCCCCAACAACCACTACCAACAACCACCACTACCCAGGACGGTCTACTTACAGACTATTGGCTTCACTAATCACGCGGATGTGTAGAATTATTAGAGGGAGATGAGCGTGTTGGTGTTATCCCCATCCATGAGGATTTAACTCCCCTCCCTGACCCTCCCTACCCCCCTTACCCCCTTACCCCCCTTACCCCCCTCATGCCCACACCATGGGTATGGGGCACATAATTAAGATATTAAACAAAACTCATGACGCGCTAAGCTTTATAACCTTGCCAGGAACAACTGAAGTGTTGACTCTCAGTATTAAGGTCAGGCACCACGTGTGTCCGTATGAAGGTCAGGTACCACGTGTGTCCGTATGAAGGTCAGGCACCACGTGTGTCCGTATGAAGGTCAGGCACCACGTGTGTCCGTATGAAGGTCAGGCACCACGTGTGTCCGTATGAAGGTCAGGCACCACGTGTGTCCGTATGAAGGTCAGGCACCACGTGTGTCCGTATGAAGGTCAGGCACCACGTGTGTCCGTATGAAGGTCAGGCACCACGTGTGTCCGTATGAAGGTCAGGCACCACGTGTGTACATAAGGTCAGGCACCACGTGTGTACATATGAAGGTCAGGCACCACGTGTGTACATATGAAGGCCAGGCACCACGTGTGGATAATGAAGGTCAGGCACCACGTGTGTACATAAGGTCAGGCACCACGTGTGTACATATGAAGGTCAGGCACCACGTGTGTACATATGAAGGTCAGGCACCACGTGACTTCGAACAGGCGATAAATGACATGCCCATACACTCTGCCCCAGGGCCAGACTCATGGAACTCCGTGTCCATCAAGAACTGCAAGAAGCCCCTATCACGAGCCTTCTCCATCCTATGGAGAGGGAGCATGGACACGGGGGTCGTCCCACAGTTACTAAAAACAACAGACATAGCCCCACTCCACAAAGGGGGCAGTAAAGCAACAGCAAAGAACTACAGACCAATAGCACTAACATCCCATATCATAAAAATCTTTGAAAGGGTCCTAAGAAGCAAGATCACCACCCATCTAGAAACCCATCAGTTACACAACCCAGGGCAACATGGGTTTAGAACAGGTCGCTCCTGTCTGTCTCAACTATTGGATCACTACGACAAGGTCCTAAATGCACTAGAAGACAAAAAGAATGCAGATGTAATATATACAGACTTTGCAAAAGCCTTCGACAAGTGTGACCATGGCGTAATAGCGCACAAAATGCGTGCTAAAGGAATAACAGGAAAAGTCGGTCGATGGATCTATAATTTCCTCACTAACAGAACACAGAGAGTAGTCGTCAACAGAGTAAAGTCCGAGGCAGCTACGGTGAAAAGCTCTGTTCCACAAGGCACAGTACTCGCTCCCATCTTGTTCCTCATCCTCATATCCGACATAGACAAGGATGTCAGCCACAGCACCGTGTCTTCCTTTGCAGATGACACCCGAATCTGCATGACAGTGTCTTCCATTGCAGACACTGCAAGGCTCCAGGCGGACATCAACCAAATCTTTCAGTGGGCTTCAGAAAACAATATGAAGTTCAACGATGAGAAATTTCAATTACTCAGATATGGTAAACACGAGGAAATTAAATCTTCATCAGAGTACAAAATAAATTCTGGCCACAAAATAGAGCGAAACACCAACGTCAAAGACCTGGGAGTGATCATGTCGGAGGATCTCACCTTCAAGGACCATAACATTGTATCAATCGCATCTGCTAGAAAAATGATAGGATGGATAATGAGAACCTTGAAAACTAGGGAGGCCAAGCCCATGATAACACTCTTCAGGTCACTTGTTCTATCTAGGCTGGAATATTGCTGCACACTAACAGCACCTTTCAAGGCAGGTGAAATTGCTGACCTAGAAAATGTACAGAGAACCTTCACGGCGCGCATAACGTAGATAAAACACCTCAATTACTGGGAGCGCTTGAGGTTCCTAAACCTGTATTCCCTGGAACGCAGGAGGGAGAGATCATGATTATATACACCTGGAAAATCCTAGAGGGACTAGTACCGAACTTGCACACGAAAATCACTCACTACGAAAGCAAAAGACTTGGCAGACGATGCAACATCCCCCCAATGAAAAGCAGGGGTGTCACTAGCACGTTAAGAGACCATACAATAAGTGTCAGGGGCCCAAGATTGTTCAACTGCCTCCCAGCATACATAAGGGGGATTACCAACAGACCCCTGGCAGTCTTCAAGCTGGCACTGGACAAGCACCTAAAGTCAGTTCCTGATCAGCCGGGCTGTGGCTCGTACGTTGGTTTGCGTGCAACCAGCAGCAACAGCCTGGTTGATTAGGCTCTGATCCACCAGGAGGCCTGGTCACAGACCGGGCCGCGGGGGCGTTGACCCCTGGAACTCTCTCCAGGTAAACTCCAGGTATGAAGGCCAGGCACCACGTGTGTACATATGAAATTCAGGCACCACGTGTGTACATGTGAAGGTCAGGCACCACGTGTGCACATATGAAGGCCAGGCACCACGTGTGCACATATGAAGGCCAGGCACCACGTGTGTACATATGAAGGCCAGGCACCACGTGTGTACATAAGGTCAGGCACCACGTGTGTACATAAGGTCAGGCACCACGTGTATATATGAAGGTCAGGCACCACGTGTGGACATATGAAGGCCAGGCACCACGTGTGTACATATGAAGGTCAGGCACCACGTGTGTACATATGAAGGTCAGGCACCACGTGTGTACACGTGGTGCCCGACCTTCATGTGTGTACATATGAAGGCCAGGCACCACGTGTGTACATATGAAGGTCAGGCACCACGTGTGTACATATGAAGGCCAGGCACCACGTGTGTACATATGAAGGTCAGGCACCACGTGTGTACATATGAAGGTCAGGCACCACGTGTGTACATATGAAGGCCAGGCACCACGTGTGTACATATGAAGGTCGGGCACCACGTGTGTACATATGAAGGTCAGGCACCACGTGTGTACATATGAAGGCCAGGCACCACGTGTGTACATAAGGTCAGGCACCACGTGTGTACATATGAAGGTCAGGCACCACGTGTGTACATATGAAGGCCAGGCACCACGTGTGTACATATGAAGGTCGGGCACCACGTGTGTACATATGAAGGTCAGGCACCACGTGTGTACATATGAAGGTCGGGCACCACGTGTGTACATATGAAGGTCAGGCACCACGTGTGTACATATGAAGGCCAGGCACCACGTGTGTACATAAGGTCAGGCACCACGTGTGTACATATGAAGGTCAGGCACCACGTGTGTACATATGAAGGCCAGGCACCACGTGTGTACATATGAAGGTCGGGCACCACGTGTGTACATATGAAGGTCAGGCACCACGTGTGTACATATGAAGGTCAGGCACCACGTGTGTACATATGAAGGCCAGGCACCACGTGTGTACATTAGGTCAGGCACCACGTGTGTACATATGAAGGCCAGGCACCACGTGTGTACATATGAAGGTCGGGCACCACGTGTGTACATATGAAGGTCGGGCACCACGTGTGTACATATGAAGGTCAGGCACCACGTGTGTATATATGAAGGTCAGGCACCACGTGTGGACATATGAAGGTCAGGCACCACGTGTGTACATATGAAGGTCAGGCACCACGTGTGTATATATGAAGGTCAGGCACCACGTGTGTACATATGAAGGTCAGGCACCACGTGTGTATATATGAAGGTCAGGCACCACGTGTGTATATATGAAGGTCAGGCACCACGTGTGGACATATGAAGGTCAGGCACCACGTGTGTACATATGAAGGTCAGGCACCACGTGTGTATATATGAAGGTCAGGCACCACGTGTGTACATATGAAGGTCAGGCACCACGTGTGTACATATGGTCAGGCACCACGTGTGTATATATGAAGGTCAGGCACCACGTGTGGACATATGAAGGTCAGGCACCACGTGTGTATATATGAAGGTCAGGCACCACGTGTGTACATATGAAGGTCAGGCACCACGTGTGTATATATGAAGGCCAGGCACCACGTGTGGACATATGAAGGTCAGGCACCACGTGTGGACATATGAAGGTCAGGCACCACGTGTGTATATATGAAGGTCAGGCACCACGTGTGTATATATGAAGGTCAGGCACCACGTGTGTATATATGAAGGTCAGGCACCACGTGTGTACATATGAAGGCCAGGCACCACGTGTGGACATATGAAGGTCAGGCACCACGTGTGGACATATGAAGGTCAGGCACCACGTGTGTATATATGAAGGTCAGGCACCACGTGTGGACATATGAAGGTCAGGCACCACGTGTGTACATATGAAGGTCAGGCACCACGTGTGTACATATGAAGGTCAGGCACCACGTGTGTACATATGAAGGTCAGGCACCACGTGTGTATATATGAAGGTCAGGCACCACGTGTGGACATATGAAGGCCAGGCACCACGTGTGTACATATGAAGGCCAGGCACCACGTGTGTACATATGAAGGTCAGGCACCACGTGTGTACATATGAAGGTCAGCCACCACGTGTGTACATATGAAGGTCAGGCACCACGTGTGTACATATGAAGGTCAGGCACCACGTGTATATATGAAGGTCAGGCACCACGTGTGTACATAAGGTCAGGCACCACGTGTGTACATAAGGTCAGGCACCACGTGTGTATATATGAAGGTCAGGCACCACGTGTGTACATATGAAGGTCAGGCACCACGTGTGTACATATGAAGTTCAGGCACCACGTGTGTACATAAGGTCAGGCACCACGTGTGTACATATGAAGGCCATGCACCACGTGTGTATATATGAAGGTCAGGCACCACGTGTGTACATAAGGTCAGGCACCACGTGTGTACATATGAAGATCAGGCACCACGTGTGTACATAAGGTCAGGCACCACGTGTGTACATATGAAGGTCAGGCACCACGTGTGTACATATGAAGGTCAGGCACCACGTGTGTACATATGAAGGTCGGGCACCACGTGTGTACATATGAAGGTCAGGCACCACGTGTGTACATAAGGTCAGGCACCACGTGTGTACATATGAAGGTCAGGCACCACGTGTGTACATATGAAGGTCAGGCACCACGTGTGTACATAAGGTCAGGCACCACGTGTGTACATATGAAGGTCAGGCACCACGTGTGTACATATAAAGGTCAGGAACCACGTGTGTACATAAGGTCAGGCACCACGTGTGTACATATGAAGGTCAGGCACCACGTGTGTACATATGAAGGTCAGGCACCACGTGTGTACATAAGGTCAGGCACCACGTGTGTACATATGAAGGTCAGGCACCACGTGTGTACATAAGGTCAGGCACCACGTGTGTACATATGAAGGTCAGGCACCACGTGTGTACATATGAAGGTCAGGCACCACGTGTGTACATATGAAGGTCAGGCACCACGTGTGTATATATGAAGGTCAGGCACCACGTGTGTACATATGAAGGTCAGGCACCACGTGTGTACATATGAAGGTCAGGCACCACGTGTGTACATATGAAGGTCGGGCACCACGTGTGTACATATGAAGGTCGGGCACCACGTGTGTACATATGAAGGTCAGGCACCACGTGTGTACATATGAAGGTCGGGCACCACGTGTGTACATATGAAGGTCAGGCACCACGTGTGTACATATGAAGGTCAGGCACCACGTGTGTACATATGAAGGTCAGGCACCACGTGTGTACATATGAAGGTCAGGCACCACGTGTGTACATATGAAGGTCAGGCACCACGTGTGTACATATGAAGGTCAGGCACCACGTGTGTACATATGAAGGTCAGGCACCACGTGTGTACATATGAAGGTCAGGCACCACGTGTGTACAAATGAAGGTCAGGCACCACGTGTGTACATATGAAGGTCAGGCACCACGTGTGTACATATGAAGGTCAGGCAGAGGAATGTGATGAGATAACTTGTATGAAAAAAACTTAGGCTTCTTCAATTGTAAAGGTCAATAATGTAGTGTCTGCTGTAGATCTTTATAAAGGTCAATAATGTGTCTGCTGTAGATACGGCTTTATAAAGGTCAATAATGTGTCTGCTGTGGATACATCTTTATAAAGGTCAATAATGTAGTGTCTGCTGTAGATACATCTTTATAAAGGTCAATAATGTAGTGTCTGCTGTAGATCTTTATAAAGGTCAATAATGTAGTGTCTGCTGTAGATCTTTATAAAGGTCAATAATGTAGTGTCTGCTGTAGATACAGCTTTATAAAGGTCAATAATGTAGTGTCTGCTGTAGATACAGCTTTATAAAGGTCAATAATGTAGTGTCTTCTGCCCGGCTTATCAGGAACTGACTTGAGGAATTGATCAAATTCCCTCCTGACGACTGCTAGGGGGTTGTTGGAGCTTCCCCTTAACTACGATTAGTGTGTGGTGAAGAGTCCTTCGTGGTCCCTTTACGTTTATTGAGTTCGCTGTGTATACTCCTCGCACCAGTGCTCGCAATCTGTTTCGTGAGTCATCTGGAGTGATTTGGATGTACAGGATTGGAAGCAGTCCCTCCAGGATCTTCCAGGTGTAGATTATGAGGCATCTTTCTCACATTCTAGATAGTACAGTTCCAAGGATTTCAAGTAAAGTGGTACCTCGAGTTTCGAACAGCTCCCAACTCGAGTATTATTCCTTATGGGAACAAATTCGTTCGGTATCAGCACTCGAACAGCCTTCTGGAACGAATTCAGTTCGTAACTCGAGGTACCACTGTATTTTCAGTAATTTAGGTGCTTGACTAAGGTTATTGGAACTATGAAGATTGTCTACTTGTTGGGGTTCACCTGCCGTGAAGTGTTGCTGGTATAGAGCAACATTCCAGCCTAGAGAGGATGGGTCCCCTCAAGATTGTCGTCATCAGTCCAGCATCTCTCGTTTTGAAAGTTCTAGTTATCCAGTCAATCATTTTCCTGGTTGTTGCGATAACATTATGCTCCTTGAATGCCAAGTGTGACCAGAGAGGAGCTTACGACCACGTTTCGGTCCAACTTAGACCATTTAGAAAGTCACACTGTGACTGTGTATTGTTCCGGTCACGGTATTGTGACTTTTTTGTTATTTGTACTCAAATGTTTGTAGTTGCAGGGGTCAGCACCAGTTACAATATTTTTATATTTAAAACTTAATATAATACACAAGTAGGCAAATATAACTTCATATTATTATTATTATTATTATTATTTTTATTTGGGGAAACTTAACCCGTAGGGTTCACACAATGGCAGTAGAATTCGAGATAGTGAGGTTTGATCTAGGAAAGTGAAGGCTACGTGTGTTTCTTACAAGCAAGAATACCTCAGTAGTATGTGTGTATTCCTCTTAAGTCGAAGTGAATGTGTGTGTGTGGAGCCTGGCCCATGGCCGGGCTCCCAGAGTTTTAAGACTCCAAACACATCAAAGGCATATCAAAGGTGTGTATTTGTCTGTTAGATACAATGTGTGAGTGTAGTATCTGTTAGATACAATGTGAGTGTAGTATCTGTTAGATACAGTGTGAGTGTAGTATCTGTTAGATACAATGTGAGTGTAGTATCTGTTAGATACAATGTGAGTGTAGTATCTGTTAGATACAATGTGAGTGTAGTATCTGTTAGATACAGTGTGAGTGTAGTATCTGTTAGATACAATGTGAGTGTAGTATCTGTTAGATACAGTGTGAGTGTAGTATCTGTTAGATACAATGTGAGTGTAGTATCTGTTAGATACAGTGTGAGTGTAGTATCTGTTAGATACAGTGTGAGTGTAGTATCTGTGTTAGATACAATGAGTGTAGTATCTGTGTTAGATACAATGTGAGTGTAGTATCTGTGTTAGATACAGTGTGAGTGTAGTATCTGTGTTAGATACAATGAGTGTAGTATCTGTGTTAGATACAATGTGAGTGTAGTATCTGTGTTAGATACAATGTGAGTGTAGTATCTGTGTTAGATACAATGTGAGTGTAGTATCTGTGTTAGATACAATGTGAGTGTAGTATCTGTGTTAGATACAATGTGTGTGTAGTATCTGTGTTAGATACAATGTGAGTGTAGTATCTGTGTTAGATACAATGTGAGTGTAGTATCTGTGTTAGATACAATGTGTGTGTGTGTGTGTGTTAGATACAATGTGTGTGTGTGTGTGTGTGTGTGTGTTAGATACAATGTGTGTGTGTGTGTGTGTGTGTGTGTTAGATACAATGTGTGTGTGTGTGTAGTATCTGTGTTAGATACAATGTGTGCGCGCTTACATGTTTGCGTACGTGCTTGTGTATAATATACAGGGGTAGAGCTATAACTCAACCCCTGCAACCACAGTTAGACGAGTACACGTGCTTGTATACATGCCTGAGCATGCACTGGTGTATGGTCATGCTCATACCTTGGGTATAAATACAGTCTTCTGGCTTACACTTGTGTCTTCTAATTCACTACCTTCCTAACACCACACTTCTCCTACACTTTACTAAGCCACATAATGTCCTCTGCTGCTGCTGCTTTCTATATTTTATATTCAAATTAGCTACGCCTGGTGTGGCTACCCAAGTTTACTTAACATTTCACGAGACTGAGTCAAGAACTGAGAATATGTAATATGATTTAATGGTTATAATCATGACCATAATTTTTAAAAGGGTGGAGAGGTAAGCTAATGGAAGGTCTCGGTCACATGACTAAAAGCTACAACTGTGGGTCGTCATATAACTAAGGCCTGCATCAGAAAACACTTGTCCTGTTTCCTGTCAAACCTAAACTATCTGATGTTGTTTAACGATGGGGATAAATGGTATAGAATAATATGACAATGTTGTTTAACGATGGGGATAAATGGTATAGAATAATATGACAATGTTGTTTAACGATGGGGATAAATGGTATAGAATAATATGACAATGTTGTTTAACGTTGGGGATAAATGGTATAGAATAATATGACAATGGAAAAATAGACACATGCGTGTGTGTGGGGGGGGGGCGCATTATACTATATTTGTGTTATATTTGCATGGTTGTTTAACATCCAGTAGCCCATCATGTGAAGATATTTTTCCTATACTCCACTGGATTAAAACTGAGCACATTGACAGTTGGTTACAAGACTAGTCCCGGAGTTAAGTGGAATGTTCTACGAGGAACGGTTAAAGGAAATCAACCTGCCAAAATTGGAGGACAGGAGGGACATGATAACAACATATAAAATACTGAGAGGAGTTGACAAAGTGGATAGGGACAGGATGTTTCAGAGATGGAACACGGTAACAAGGGGTCATAACTGGAAGGTGAAGACTCAGATGAGTCACGGGGATGTTAGGAAGTATTTCTTCAGCCATAAAGTCGTCAGGAAGTGAAACAATCTCGAGAGTGATGTAGTGGAGGCAGGAGCCATACATAGCATTAAGAAGAGATACGATAAAGCTCGTGGAGCAGGGGGCGAGTGGACCTAGTAGCGACCAGCGAAGAGGCAGGGCCAGGAGCTGTGCTCGACCCCTGCAACCGCAAGTAGATAAGCAAATAGTTTATCTGGAGTTTATCTGGAGAGAGTTCCGGGGGTCAACGCCCCCGCGGCCCGGTCTGTGACCAGGCCTCCTTAGGTCAGTGTCCCAGGATGCGACCCACACCAGTCGACTAATACCCAGGTACCCATTTTACTGATGGGGAACATAGACAACAGGTGGAAAGAAACACGTCCAATGTTTCTACTCTGGCTGGGAATCGAACCCAGGCCCTCGCAGTGTGAAGCGAGAGCGTTAACCACCAGGCGCTTCCTATATTTCCCTGGTATTCCATCACGCAGGATCTTTGGAACATCAGATAATGGTAATGTATCAACTTGAGGGTAGAAACTAACTCGAGGATATTGTCGAGCATTCCACTGTGTTTAATAATAATTTATTTCCCAGTGCTACGAATTTTTTTTTTTTTTACAAAATTGGATGACACTGAATAGTGCACATGGGAAGCCCCTAGTTATACCTGGAGGGGGTTCCGGGGGGTCAGCGCCCCCTCGGCTCGGTCAATGACCAGGCAGAGGATTTCTGGCAAACATATGCTTCGCTTTGGAATTTTCAGTGAGGCGATCCTCCGCGTGTGCGGCAGTCTTCTTCAGTCTAATACAGAAGTATCTTTATGCCAGTACGAAAGTCCAACATAATAGTCGTCTGTGTACTAATCTGAAACAAAAAAAGCTCGTGTTACGCAGGTGGGGGACACATGTTAATACATCACCATACACTTGGTGTCCCTGCTTATACTAGTCACCGTACACTTGGTGTCCCTGCTTATACTAGTCACCGTACACTTGGTGACCCTGCTTATACTAGTCACCGTACACTTGCTGTCCCTGCTTATACTAGTCACCGTACACTTGGTGACCCTGCTTATACTAGTCACCGTACACTTGGTGTCCCTGCTTATACTAGTCACCGTACACTTGGTGACCCTGCTTATACTAGTCACCGTACACTTGGTGTCCCTGCTTATACTAGTCACCGTACACTTGGTGACCCTGCTTATACTAGTCACCGTACACTTGGTGTCCCTGCTTATACTAGCCACCGTACACTTGGTGACCCTGCTTATACTAGTCACCGTACACTTGGTGTCCCTGCTTATACTAGTCACCGTACACTTGGTGTCCCTGCTTATACTAGTCACCGTACACTTGGTGTCCCTGCTTATACTAGCCACCGTACACTTGGTGACCCTGCTTATACTAGTCACCGTACACTTGGTGACCCTGCTTATACTAGTCACCGTACACTTGGTGTCCCTGCTTATACTAGTCACCGTACACTTGGTGACCCTGCTTATACTAGTCACCGTACACTTGGTGTCCCTGCTTATACTAGTCACTGTACACTTGGTGACCCTGCTTATACTAGTCACCGTACACTTGGTGTCCCTGCTTATACTAGCCACCGTACACTTGGTGACCCTGCTTATACTAGCACCGTACACTTGGTGTCCCTGCTTATACTAGTCACCGTACACTTGGTGTCCCTGCTTATACTAGTCACCGTACACTTGGTGTCCCTGCTTATACTAGCCACCGTACACTTGGTGACCCTGCTTATACTAGTCACCGTACACTTGGTGACCCTGCTTATACTAGTCACCGTACACTTGGTGTCCCTGCTTATACTAGTCACCGTACACTTGGTGACCCTGCTTATACTAGTCACCGTACACTTGGTGACCCTGCTTATACTAGTCACCGTACACTTGGTGTCCCTGCTTATACTAGCCACCGTACACTTGGTGTCCCTGCTTATACTAGCCACCGTACACTTGGTGACCCTGCTTATACTAGTCACCGTACACTTGGTGACCCTGCTTATACTAGTCACCGTACACTTGCTGTCCCTGCTTATACTAGTCACCGTACACTTGGTGTCCCTGCTTATACTAGTCACCGTACACTTGGTGACCCTGCTTATACTAGTCACCGTACACTTGGTGTCCCTGCTTATACTAGCCACCGTACACTTGGTGACCCTGCTTATACTAGTCACCGTACACTTGGTGTCCCTGCTTATACTAGTCACCGTACACTTGGTGTCCCTGCTTATACTAGCCACCGTACACTTGGTGACCCTGCTTATACTAGTCACCGTACACTTGGTGACCCTGCTTATACTAGTCACCGTACACTTGGTGACCCTGCTTATACTAGTCACGGTACACTTGGTGTCCCTGCTTATACTAGTCACCGTACACTTGGTGTCCCTGCTTATACTAGTCACCGTACACTTGGTGACCCTGCTTATACTAGTCACCGTACACTTGGTGTCCCTGCTTATACTAGCCACCGTACACTTGGTGACCCTGCTTATACTAGTCACCGTACACTTGGTGACCCTGCTTATACTAGTCACCGTACACTTGCTGTTCCTGCTTATACTAGTCACCGTACACTTGGTGTCCCTGCTTATACTAGTCACCGTACACTTGGTGTCCCTGCTTATACTAGTCACCGTACACTTGGTGTCCCTGCTTATACTAGCCACCGTACACTTGGTGTCCCTGCTTATACTAGTCACCGTACACTTGGTGACCCTGCTTATACTAGTCACCGTACACTTGGTGACCCTGCTTATACTAGTCACCGTACACTTGGTGACCCTGCTTATACTAGTCACCGTACACTTGGTGTCCCTGCTTATACTAGTCACCGTACACTTGGTGACCCTGCTTATACTAGTCACCGTACACTTGGTGACCCTGCTTATACTAGTCACTGTACACTTGGTGACCCTGCTTATACTAGTCACCGTACACTTGGTGTCCCTGCTTATACTAGTCACCGTACACTTGGTGACCCTGCTTATACTAGTCACCATACACTTGGTGACCCTGCTTATACTAGTCACCGTACACTTGGTGTCCCTGCTTATACTAGTCACCGTACACTTGGTGTCCCTGCTTATACTAGTCACCGTACACTTGGTGACCCTGCTTATACTAGTCACCGTACACTTGCTGTTCCTGCTTATACTAGTCACCGTACACTTGGTGTCCCTGCTTATACTAGCCACCGTACACTTGGTGACCCTGTTTATACTAGTCACCGTACAATTGGTGACCCTGCTTATACTAGTCACCGTACACTTGCTGTCCCTGCTTATACTAGTCACCGTACACTTGCTGTTCCTGCTTATACTAGTCACCGTACACTTGGTGACCCTGCTTATACTAGTCACCGTACACTTGGTGACCCTGCTTATACTAGTCACTATACACTTGCTGTTCCTGCTTATACTAGTCACCGTACACTTGGTGACCCTGCGTATACTAGTCACTGTACACTTGGTGACCCTGCTTATACTAGTCACCGTACACTTGGTGACCCTGCTTATACTAGTCACCGTACACTTGCTGTTCCTGCTTATACTAGTCACCGTACACTTGGTGTCCCTGCTTATACTAGTCACCATACACTTGCTGTTCCTGCTTATACCAGTCACCGTACACTTGGTGACCCTGCTTATACTAGTCACCGTACACTTGGTGACCCTGCTTATACTAGTCACCGTACACTTGCTGTTCCTGCTTATACTAGTCACCGTACACTTGGTGACCCTGCTTATACTAGTCACCGTACACTTGGTGACCCTGCTTATACTAGTCACCGTACACTTGGTGACCCTGCTTATACTAGTCACTGTACACTTGGTGAACCTGCTTATACTAGTCACCGTACACTTGGTGACCCTGCTTATACTAGTCACCGTACACTTGGTGAACCTGCTTATACTAGTCACCGTACACTTGGTGACCCTGCTTATACTAGTCACCGTACACTTGGTGACCCTGCTTATACTAGTCACCATACACTTGCTGTCCCTGCTTATACTAGTCACCGTACACTTGGTGACCCTGCTTATACCAGTCACCGTACACTTGGTGACCCTGCTTATACTAGTCACCGTACACTTGCTGTCCCTGCTTATACTAGTCACCGTACACTTGCTGTCCCTGCTTATACTAGTCACCGTACACTTGCTGTCCCTGCTTATACTAGTCACCGTATATTTGCTGTCCCTGCTTATACTAGTCACCGTACACTTGCTGTTCCTGCTTATACTAGTCACCGTACACTTGGTGACCCTGCTTATACTAGTCACCGTACATTTGCTATTCCTGCTTATACTAGTCACCGTACACTTGGTGTCCCTGCTTATACTAGTCACCGTACACTTGGTGTCTCTGCTTATACTAGTCACCGTACACTTGGTGACCCTGCTCATACTAGTCATCGTACACTTGCTGTCCCTGCTTATACTAATCACCGTACACTTGGTGACCCTGCTTATACTAGTCACCGTACACTTGCTATTCCTGCTTGTACTAGTCACCGTACACTTGGTGTCCCTGCTTATACTAGTCACCGTACACTTGCTGTTCCTGCTTATAGTAGTCACCGTACACTTGGTGACCCTGCTTATACTAGTCACCGTACACTTGCTATTCCTGCTTATACTAGTCACCGTACACTTGGTGTCCCTGCTTATAATAGTCACCATACACTTGGTGTCCCTGCTTATACTAGTCACCGTACACTTGGTGTCCCTGCTTATACTAGTCACCGTACACTTGCTGTCCCTGCTTATACTAGTCACCGTACAACTGCTGTCCCTGCTTATCTCTCAGTAAATAGGTACCTCAGTTGTACTTTAGTATGGGGGGGGGGGGAAGCTGTATCCTAGGAAAAACACTCAGATTTAAACGCCAAAATATTTAACTTTCTTGTTATGACAGGTTAATAAGAACGGGGTCATACACGGTCACAAGCAGTCTGTTGTGTATTTGTTGACCAAGTTGGACCGTGACATCGTCACAAGTTTCTGTCTTCTGTGTGCAGGTTATTTGTGTGTTGTTCCAGTCACGATATTGTGCGTTTTTGTTCTTAACAATGACCTCTTTAAACTGTGTAAAGTAAAAGGACACAAGTGCAACTAATGTGACATTTATTGCGGCAACGTTTCGCTCTCCAGGAGCTTTATCAAGCTTGATAAAGCTCCTGGAGAGCGAAACGTTGCCACAATAAATGTCACATTAGTTGCACTTGTGTCCTTTTACTTTACATATTGTCGGTAATTCTACCAACTTTATTACACTCTTTAAACTAGCACACAAGACTTTACTTCCATTATTTCACATTTTAATATTAATTTAAGCACTAAACACGTAGGTGTTAAAGAGCGCTGCTGGAAGCTGTGTGTGAGAGTAAAGTCTGGCTTGTCTTCAAGCTAGTACTTCTGATGTAAAGGCCTGGCTTGATGACAAGCCACTAGCTACGAATGGTTAGCAATGTTAGACGACTTGTGGACAAACTTGCTTTCGTAAACAATGTGATTAACTCTCTTCAAGGGAAGTGTTTAATGCTGGGGAACGACTCCATGCAATTGTTATTATTAATTGCCTCCCCAAGGCAGGACGACCCTCGCCCGTGTGTCCTTCAGCCTCCCCAAGGCAGGACGACCCTCGCCCGTGTGTCCTTCAGCCTCCCCAAGGCAGGACGACCCTCGCCCGTGTGTCCTTCAGCCTCCCCAAGGCAGGACGACCCTCGCCCGTGTGTCCTTCAGCCTCCCCAAGGCAGGACGACCCTCGCCCGTGTGTCCTTCAGCCTCCCCAAGGCAGGACGACCTTCGCCCGTGTGTCCTTCAGCCTCCCCAAGGCAGGACGACCTTCGCCCGTGTGTCCTTCAGCCTCCCCAAGGCAGGACGACCTTCGCCCGTGTGTCCTTCAGCCTCCCCAAGGCAGGACGACCTTCGCCCGTGTGTCCTTCAGCCTCCCCAAGGCAGGACGACCTTCGCCCGTGTGTCCTTCAGCCTCCCCAAGGCAGGACGACCTTCGCCCGTGTGTCCTTCAGCCTCCCCAAGGCAGGACGACCCTCGCCCGTGTGTCCTTCAGCCTCCCCAAGGCAGGACGACCTTCGCCCGTGTGTCCTTCAGCCTCCCCAAGGCAGGACGACCCTCGCCCGTGTGTCCTTCAGCCTCCCCAAGGCAGGACGACCCTCGCCCGTGTGTCCTTCAGCCTCCCCAAGGCAGGACGACCCTCGCCCGTGTGTCCTTCAGCCTCCCCAAGGCAGGACGACCTTCGCCCGTGTGTCCTTCAGCCATAATGTGTGTTGCTAAGCGAGACAAAATTTGGGAAGCAACATTTAGCTAAATGAATTATTCATGAACGTACGTAACGTAAGTTAAGAGTTGTGGCATGATGGTGTGTATGTACTGTTGCCATCACCACCCCAACACACACACACACACAACACACACACACACACACACACACACACAACACACACAAAACACACACACACACAAAACACACACACAAAACACACACACAAAACACACACACAAAACACACACAAAAAACACACACACACACACACACACACACACACACACACACACACACACACACACACACAACACACACACACACAACACACAAAACACACACAAAACACACACACACACAAAACACACACAAAACAAACAAAACACAAAACACAGACCGGGCCGCGGGGGCGTTGACCCCCGAAACTCTCCAGGTAAACTCCAGGTAAACACACAAAACACACACAAAACACACACAAAACACACACACAAAACACACAAAACACGCACACAAAACACGCACACAAAACACACACACACAAAACACGCACACAAAGCACGCACACAAAACACACACACAAAACACACACACACAAAACACGCACACACAAAACACACAACACACAAAACACGCACGCACAAAACACACACAAAACACACACACAAAGCACACACAAAACACACACAAAACACACAAAACACGCACACAAAACACACACACACAAAACACGCACACAAAGCACGCACACAAAACACACACACAAAACACACACACAAAACACACACAAAACACACACACAAAACACACACACAAAACACACACAAAACACGCACACAAAACACACAACACACAAAACACGCGCACATCCTAACGCACACACAAAACACACACAAAACACACACACACAACACACACAAAACACGCACACAAAACACACAACACACAAAACACGCGCACATCCTAACGCACACACAAAACACGCACACACAACACACGCACACACAACACACAAAACACACACACACAAAACACACACAAAACACGCGCACATCCTAACACACACAAAACACGCACACACAAAACACGCACACACAACACACGCGCACACAACACAAAACACACGCACACACAACACACAAAACACACACACACACACACAAAACACACAAAACACGCACACATCCTAACACACACACACTGCTTATTTATCATGTACTAAATTATCATACAAGCTGCTTGTCATGGTTATAATATATACTGCCATACTTTATCATACACATTTATAAAATACATACTATTATTTATCACGCATATTGCCTAAGTTAGTTATCACAGTGTTGATTATCATAGACCTGTCTTAGTTATCACACACACTGCCTGTCTTCAGTGTACCTGGAACTGGTCCTCTTAAGTATGTGACTCTTCAAGGCCGAGACCTTCAGAGTTGGAGAACAACTCTCCACAAAAATGAGTGCCATCCTCCCTTGGATCAACTCTGACGACATCTTCCAGGTCCCCCAGCCACTATGACCTCTACGAGTCACTGTTATATCAGTGAAGGGAGGTGGACAAGGGAATTCCAGGCAGCAGCGCTGCTGCTCCTGTAATATTTACGTCATGCTTGGCAATCAATACTTCATCATTATGTTGCAGTCCGTCTTGTTATATCAGCGGTGACCAAACAGACTTGCATGTTGTTGGTGGAGCTGGAAATTTGTTAGTTGTGACAGCATTTTGATTGAACATTTGAACCAGAAGCTGGTGTCTGAAGTTTGTGTCTTGGTGCCTGACCCAACACCACTAGCTGGTGTCTGAAGTTTGTGTCTTGGTGCCTGACCCAACACCACTAGCTGGTGTCTGAAGTTTGTGTCTTGGTGCCTGACCCAACACCACTAGCTGGTGTCTGAAGTTTGTGTCTTGGTGCCTGACCCAACACCACTAGCTGGTGTCTGAAGTTTGTGTCTTGGTGCCTGACCCAACACCACTAGCTGGTGTCTGAAGTTTGTGTCTTGGTGCCTGACCCAACACCACTAGCTGGTGTCTGAAGTTTGTGCCTTGGTGCCTGACCCAGCACCACTAGCTGGTGTCTGAAGTTTGTGTCTTGGTGCCTGACCCAACACCACTAGCTGGTGTCTGAAGTTTGTGTCTTGGTGCCTGACCCAACACCACTAGCTGGTGTCTGAAGTTTGTGTCTTGGTGCCTGACCCAACACCACTAGCTGGTGTCTGAAGTTTGTGTCTTGGTGCCTGACCCAACACCACTAGCTGGTGTCTGAAGTTTGTGCCTTGGTGCCTGACCCAGCACCACTAGCTGGTGTCTGAAGTTTGTGTCTTGGTGCCTGACCCAACACCACTAGCTGGTGTCTGAAGTTTGTGTCTTGGTGCCTGACCCAACACCACTAGCTGGTGTCTGAAGTTTGTGTCTTGGTGCCTGACCCAACACCACTAGCTGGTGTCTGAAGTTTGTGTCTTGGTGCCTGACCCAATACCACTAGCTGGTGTCTGAAGTTTGTGCCTTGGTGCCTGACCCAGCACCACTAGCTGGTGTCTGAAGTTTGTGTCTTGGTGCCTGACCCAACACCACTAGCTGGTGTCTGAAGTTTGTGCCTTGGTGCCTGACCCAGCACCACTAGCTGGTGTCTGAAGTTTGTGTCTTGGTGCCTGACCCAACACCACTAGCTGGTGTCTGAAGTTTGTGTCTTGGTGCCTGACCCAACACCACTAGCTGGTGTCTGAAGTTTGTGTCTTGGTGCCTGACCCAACACCACTAGCTGGTGTCTGAAGTTTGTGTCTTGGTGCCTGACCCAACACCACTAGCTGGTGTCTGAAGTTTGTGTCTTGGTGCCTGACCCAACACCACTAGCTGGTGTCTGAAGTTTGTGTCTTGGTGCCTGACCCAACACCACTAGCTGGTGTCTGAAGTTTGTGTCTTGGTGCCTGACCCAACACCACTAGCTGGTGTCTGAAGTTTGTGTCTTGGTGCCTGACCCAACACCACTAGCTGGTGTCTGAAGTTTGTGTCTTGGTGCCTGACCCAACACCACTAGCTGGTGTCTGAAGTTTGTGTCTTGGTGCCTGACCCAACACCACTAGCTGGTGTCTGAAGTTTGTGTCTTGGTGCCTGACCCAACACCACTAGCTGGTGTCTGAAGTTTGTGTCTTGGTGCCTGACCCAACACCACTAGCTGGTGTCTGAAGTTTGTGTCTTGGTGCCTGACCCAACACCACTAGCTGGTGTCTGAAGTTTGTGCCTTGGTGCCTGACCCAACACCACTAGCTGGTGTCTGAAGTTTGTGTCTTGGTGCCTGACCCAACACCACTAGCTGGTGTCTGAAGTTTGTGCCTTGGTGCCTGACCCAGCACCACTAGCTGGTGTCTGAAGTTTGTGCCTTGGTGCCTGACCCAACAACCAGAAAGAACACCCCCTCTCTCTCTCTCTCTCGTGCCTGTGTTTGTGTGTACTCACCTGATTGTGGTTGCAGGGGTCGATTCATAACTCCTGGCCCTGCCTCTTCACTGGTCACTAGTTAGTTACCATTTTGTCCTAGGCACAAGTCGATTAGACACTAGGCCAGTTGTATTACTAGTGTGTGTGTGAGAGAGAGGGAGAGAGGGTGGGGAGGGAGGTGCTAGTGTGTGTGAGAGAGAGGGAGGGGGGGAGGTGATAGCCCCGGGGCTCATTATCTGGCCAAGCTTCCTAAATTAAGAAGACACTAGTGCTCTTCATGTAGGTCCGTTAATGCTGGTGACTGACTCTCAGATCACAGAAATTGGTGCATGCATCCTGTTCCTTGGATCTAACCTCATTACTTCCCAATGCCCCAGGCATTCTATGACCCCATGCTTGTTTAGCGCTTTCCCCTGAATTTTTTTTTATTATCACACCGGCCGATTCCCACCAAGGCAGGGTGGCCCGAAAAAGAAAAACTTTCACCATCATTCACTCCATCACTGTCTTGCCAGAAGGGTGCTTTACACTACAGTTTTTAAACTGCAACATTAACACCCCTCCTTCAGAGTGCAGGCACTGTACTTCCCATCTCCAGGACTCAAGTCCGGCCTGCCGGTTTCCCTGAATCCCTTCATAAATGTTACTTTGCTCACACTCCAACAGCACGTCAAGTATTAAAAACCATTTGTCTCCATTCACTCCTATCAAACACGCTCACGCATGCCTGCTGGAAGTCCAAGCCCCTCGCACACAAAACCTCCTTTACCCCCTCCCTCCAACCCTTCCTAGGCCGACCCCTACCCCGCCTTCCTTCCACTACAGACTGATACACTCTTGAAGTCATTCTGTTTCGCTCCATTCTCTCTACATGTCCGAACCACCTCAACAACCCTTCCTCAGCCCTCTGGACAACAGTTTTGGTAATCCCGCACCTCCTCCTAACTTCCAAACTACGAATTCTCTGCATTATATTCACACCACACATTGCCCTCAGACATGACATCTCCACTGCCTCCAGCCTTCTCCTCGCTGCAACATTCATCACCCACGCTTCACACCCATATAAGAGCGTTGGTAAAACTATACTCTCATACATTCCCCTCTTTGCCTCCAAGGACAAAGTTCTTTGTCTCCACAGACTCCTAAGTGCACCACTCACTCTTTTTCCCTCATCAATTCTATGATTCACCTCATCTTTCATAGACCCATCCGCTGACACGTCCACTCCCAAATATCTGAATACGTTCACCTCCTCCATACTCTCTCCCTCCAATCTGATATTCAATCTTTCATCACCTAATCTTTTTGTTATCCTCATAACCTTACTCTTTCCTGTATTCACCTTTAATTTTCTTCTTTTGCACACCCTACCAAATTCATCCACCAATCTCTGCAACTTCTCTTCAGAATCTCCCAAGAGCACAGTGTCATCAGCAAAGAGCAGCTGTGACAACTCCCACTTTGTGTGTGATTCTTTATCTTTTAACTCCACGCCTCTTGCCAAGACCCTCGCATTTACTTCTCTTACAACCCCATCTATAAATATATTAAACAACCACGGTGACATCACACATCCTTGTCTAAGGCCTACTTTTACTGGGAAAAAATTCCCCTCTTTCCTACATACTCTAACTTGAGCCTCACTATCCTCGTAAAAACTCTTCACTGCTTTCAGTAACCTACCTCCTACACCATACACTTGCAACATCTGCCACATTGCCCCCCTATCCACCCTGTCATACGCCTTCTCCAAATCCATAAATGCCACAAAGACCTCTTTAGCCTTATCTAAATACTGTTCACTTATATGTTTCACTGTAAACACCTGGTCCACACACCCCCTACCTTTCCTAAAGCCTCCTTGTTCATCTGCTATCCTATTCTCCGTCTTACTCTTAATTCTTTCAATTATAACTCTACCATACACTTTACCAGGTACACTCAACAGACTTATCCCCCTATAATTTTTGCACTCTCTTTTATCCCCTTTGCCTTTATACAAAGGAACTATGCATGCTCTCTGCCAATCCCTAGGTACCTTACCCTCTTCCATACATTTATTAAATAATTGCACCAACCACTCCAAAACTATATCCCCACCTGCTTTTAACATTTCTATCTTTATCCCATCAATCCCGGCTGCCTTACCCCCTTTCATTTTACCTACTGCCTCACGAACTTCCCCCACACTCACAACTGACTCTTCCTCACTCCTACAAGATGTTATTCCTCCTTGCCCTATACACGAAATCACAGCTTCCCTATCTTCATCAACATTTAACAATTCCTCAAAATATTCCTTCCATCTTCCCAATACCTCTAACTCTCCATTTAATAACTCTCCTCTCCTATTTTTAACTGACAAATCCATTTGTTCTCTAGGCTTTCTTAACTTGTTAATCTCACTCCAAAACTTTTTCTTATTTTCAACAAAATTTGTTGATAACATCTCACCCACTCTCTCATTTGCTCTCTTTTTACATTGCTTCACCACTCTCTTAACTTCTCTCTTTTTCTCCATATACTCTTCCCTCCTTGCATCACTTCTACTTTGTAAAAACTTCTCATATGCTAACTTTTTCTCCCTTACTACTCTCTTTACATCATCATTCCACCAATCGCTCCTCTTCCCTCCTGCACCCACTTTCCTGTAACCACAAACTTCTGCTGAACACTCTAACACTACATTTTTAAACCTACCCCATACCTCTTCGACCCCATTGCCTATGCTCTCATTAGCCCATCTATCCTCCAATAGCTGTTTATATCTTACCCTAACTGCCTCCTCTTTTAGTTTATAAACCTTTACCTCTCTCTTCCCTGATGCTTCTATTCTCCTTGTATCCCATCTACCTTTTACTCTCAGTGTAGCTACAACTAGAAAGTGATCTGATATATCTGTGGCCCCTCTATAAACATGTACATCCTGAAGTCTACTCAACAGTCTTTTATCTACCAATACATAATCCAACAAACTACTGTCATTTCGCCCTACATCATATCGTGTATACTTATTTATCCTCTTTTTCTTAAAATATGTATTACCTATAACTAAACCCCTTTCTATACAAAGTTCAATCAAAGGGCTCCCATTATCATTTACACCTGGCACCCCAAACTTACCTACCACACCCTCTCTAAAAGTTTCTCCTACTTTAGCATTCAAGTCCCCTACCACAATTACTCTCTCACTTGGTTCAAAGGCTCCTATACATTCACTTAACATCTCCCAAAATCTCTCTCTCTCCTCTGCATTCCTCTCTTCTCCAGGTGCATACACGCTTATTATGACCCACTTCTCGCATCCAACCTTTACTTTAATCCACATAATTCTTGAATTTACACATTCATATTCTCTTTTCTCCTTCCATAACTGATCATTTAACATTACTGCTACCCCTTCCTTTGCTCTAACTCTCTCAGATACTCCAGATTTAATCCCATTTATTTCCCCCCACTGAAACTCTCCTACCCCCTTCAGCTTTGTTTCGCTTAGGGCCAGGACATCCAACTTCTTTTCATTCATAACATCAGCAATCATCTGTTTCTTGTCATCCGCACTACATCCACGCACATTTAAGCAACCCAGTTTTATAAAGTTTTTCTTCTTCTCTTTTTTAGTAATTGTATACAGGAGAAGGGGTTACTAGCCCATTGCTCCCGGCATTTTAGTCGCCTCATACGACACGCATGGCTTACGGAGGAAAGATTCTTTTCCACTTCCCCATGGACAATAGAAGAAATAAAAAGAACAAGAGCTATTTAGAAAAAGGAGAAAAACCTAGATGTATGTATATATATATATATGCATGTGCGTGTCTATGAAGTGTGACCAAAGTGTAAGTAGGAGTAGCAAGATATCCCTGTTATCTTAGCGTGGCATTAGTGCTAATAACTTATCAGATAATGGTCAAGATCACACCTGACTTGTTGCTGCCTCACACAACTCAACTCTCATACCTCATTATCTAATTGATTGCGTATTACATTATGTGATCTCCTGCGTATTATATTATGTAATCTCCTGCGTATTACATTATGTGATCTCCTGCGTATTATATTATGTAATCTCCTGCGTATTACATTATGTAATCTCCTGCGTATTACATTATGTGATTTGCGTATTATATTATGTAATCTCCTGCGTATTACATTATGTAATTCCTGCGTATTATATTATGTAATCTCCTGCGTATTACATTATGTAATCTGCGTATTATATTATGTAATCTCCTGCGTATTACATTATGTAATCTCCTGCGTATTACATTATGTAATCGCCTGCGCATTACATTATGTAATCGCCTGCGTATTACATTATGTAATCGCCTGCGTATTACATTATGTAATCGCCTGCGTATTACATTATGTAATCGCCTGCGTATTACATTATGTAATCGCCTGCGTATTACCTTATGTAATCGCCTGCGTATTACATTATGTAATCGCCTGCGTATTACATTGTGTAATCCCTTGCGTATTACATTCATGGGAGGTGCTAAACCTGCGGGGCTTACGTCTGTGGGCTGGAAAGTAATCTAGTTTGATCCATGGAAGTGAATTATTATTATAATCAGAAGTAAGCGCTAAACCACCAAGGTCATACAGCGCTGCCATGGAAGTGAAAGATAACGTCAATTTCTTGGATCAAGAGCCCTTCACCAGCATCAAGGCAGGAGGTAGGATTGGACCCCAGCAACCACATATAGGCCAGTACAGCTGATGAATGGGGGGGACCTGTGCTCCATTTCCTTGGATCAAGCCTAAAATTCTTTCATTCTTCCAGTCTTAACACTGAATAAGTCACTTTGGCCGTTTTGGGTTATCCTAGGTTCCATGCTGCTATGTATGATCTATGTAAGTATGCTGCTATGTATGATCTATGTAAGTATGCTGCTATGTATGATCTATGTAAGTGTATGCTGCTATGTATGATCTATATAAGTGTATGCTGCTATGTATGATCTATATAAGTGTATGCTGCTATGAATGATCTATGTAAGTGTATGCTGCTATGTATGATCTATGTAAGTGTATGCTGCTATGTATGATCTATATAAGTGTATGCTGCTATGTATGATCTATATAAGTGTATGCTGCTATGAATGATCTATATAAGTGTATGCTGCTATGAATGATCTATATAAGTGTATGCTGCTATGTATGATCTATGTAAGTGTATGCTGCTATGTATGATCTATGTAAGTGCTGCTATGTATGATCTATGTAAGTGTATGCTGCTATGTATGATCTATATAAGTGCTGCTATGTATGATCTATGTAAGTGTATGCTGCTATGTATGATCTATATAAGTGTATGATCTATGTATGTGTATGCTGCTGTGTATGATCTATGTAAGTGTATGCTGCTATGTATGATCTATGTAAGTGTATGCTGCTATGTATGATCTATGTAAGTGTATGATCTATGTATGTGTATGCTGCTGTGTATGATCTATGTAAGTGTATGCTGCTATGTATGATCTATATAAGTGTATGCTGCTATGTATGATCTATATAAGTGTATGCTGCTATGTATGATCTATATAAGTGTATGCTGCTATGTATGATCTATATAAGTGTATGCTGCTATGTATGATCTATATAAGTGTATGCTGCTATGTATGATCTATATAAGTGTATGCTGTATAGCCCTTGTGGCTTAGCGCTTCTTTTTGATTATAATAATAATATATAAGTGTATGCTGCTATGTATGATGATCTATGTAAGTGTATGCTGCTATGTATGATCTATGTAGGTGTATGATCTATGTAAGTGTATGCTGCTATGTATGATCTATGTAAGTGTATGCTGCCATGTATGATCTATGTAAGTGTATGCTGCTATGTATGATCTATGTAAGTGTATGCTGCTATGTATGATCTATGTAAGTGTATGCTGCTATGTATGATCTATGTAAGTGTATGCTGCCATGTATGATCTATGTAAGTGTATGCTGCTATGTATGATCTATGTAAGTGTATACTGCTATGTATGATCTATGTAAGTGTATGCTGCTGTGTATGATCTATGTAAGTGTATGCTGCTATGTATGACTTATCACTGCTGCAGCTACTGAGCCTTCAAGACCGGTCATTCCCAGAAGATATATCCAAGCACTCAGGAACTTGGCCAACAACGATGATATCGTCATTACAACCGCTGACAAAGGAGGTGGTGTGGTGTTACTCAACACTGTCGACTACAACAATAGTCTTAAATCTTCTCAACGATGCCAACACATACCAGCCTGTATCAGAATCAGTGCTACTTCAAAGTACCCAGACTTTCCTTCAAAAGGCTCGTAGCATCTTACGAAAATCAGAACAAGGCAAGAAACTACTTAAACTTTTACCAGGTCAACCGAAACCAGCACGTCTGTATGGCCTTCCTAAGACACACAAACCTGGCATCCCACTACGGCCTATCACTTCGGGCATAGGGAGTGCACCACACAGACTAGCCGGCCACCTTTCCAAATACCTTTCAGCGCTTCTGGGCACCATCAGTCAAGCCCACCTCAAACACTCAGGTGACCTTCTCTCCCGAATTTCCAACCTGAATGTCAAAAACAAAAGCATGGCTTCCTTCGATGTCACAGCCCTCTTTACCAACGTTCCTACTGACGCTGCAATCAACATTCTGAGACAGAGGCTCACTGAAAACCACGACCTCCCTTTACCTCTTCTAGATTTCATCAATCTAGTGGAACTTTGTGTTAATTTCAACTTCTTCAAGTATCAGGACAATTGTTACAAACAATGCTTTGGGATGGCAATGGGCAGCCCGCTCAGTGCTGTGCTTGCCAACCTCTTCATGGAAAACCTGGAGACAGAGAAATTCAGCACCCTCATTCCCAACACCGTTACCTGGCTAAGATACGTTGATGATATATTGGTTTTCTATCCGAGACGTCTCAATATCCAGGCCCTTCTCAACAAGATCAATGCAGTTGAACCATCAATAAAGTTTACACTTGAACTCGAAAATGATGGCAAACTTCCTTTCCTCGACGTTCTACTGTGCAGATCTCCCGACAGTGACAAACTTCTCTTCAAAGTGTATAGAAAACCTACCAACAAGGACGATCTTATACACTTTTATTCACACCAAGACACCCGCACTAAGAGAGGAGTCCTCATTGGCTTCTTCTTGAGAGCTCTTCGCATCTCCAGCCCTTGTTTTCTAGAAGAAGAATGCACTTACATAACACAAGCCTTTACCCGTCTTCAGTTCCCATCTTTCTTCATCCGAGATTGCAGACTCAAGGCTCAGTTGCTCTACACCGCAAGAAGCCTCTCTTCGACCCCGTCGGGGTGTAGAATTTATATTCTACAAACGTGATATCCTTTTCACAATGCTGTCGAATCGTGTGGAAATCAAGCCTGTGAATGGTGCAATAAATGACTCCTCGAAGTTAGCTTTAGCTACCGTCGTTAGGACCTGCCTGCAGGTCAAATTTACGGCAACCCACTCTCTGAAAGACTCCTTCATTGTCGTCTGCACAGACGACACGGAAGCACTAAAACTAATGGACGACTCTTCAATCAGGACCCTACAAACACAACAATTCACTCTATCCCCGTCTCCATTCTTGAAGTCGAAACGTTCAGTCTTTGTGAAAAGACTGGACAATATCGTCACCTCTCTCTCTACTGAAGCTCTGAAGACATCTATTGAGGAACAAAACACCTGGGCCTCGGTAGACAGCATCTACAAGATCCCCAACGCCTCATCTATGCTAAAGATTACATTCTCAGACATCTCCATGGCTGCCCAAGCTCTCTCTGACGGTCTGGCCATCTCATATTACCACATTCACCCAAGTCATATAGAACAAGAACGTTTCACATACATCTCCCACTGCTTGACCTGCTACTCCTATAATCACACCACCAAGGACTGCCCCATCAAGAATAAGAAGTTTTGTTCAAAATGTGGGAATGATGGACACGATTTCAGATCCTGCACCATTACTACAGCACCAACATGTCTTAACTGCAAGGGTAATCATCACCCTTGCAGCTAAGTGCCCACTCAGGAAAGAAATCATATTGAAGAAAACTAAAGTTCTGAAGAACACCTTCAATTCACCGACATACGCTGCAATAACCAAACCACAAACCGACACCATCAAGACTCTGCACGCTAATCTACAGGCACCATCGCTCAGCAACTCCCTCTCTCCACTCCCCGACGGTGCTCCCTCCAAGGTGCTGTACTGCATGGTGTATGCACACCTTGCAAACGCAGCAAACCCCGGCACTTTCAACACCACTATTAACGAACTATTCCGTCTGAACAACATGCCTGCCTTCAATTTTCCGGACTCCACACCTTCAGCAGACATCCTCAAGATCCTTCCCAACGTCCTGAACTTTACTGCACCTGCAGACCTGTCTCCTGCCCAAGCAACTGCTCCTGTAACTTCTATAACCACTTCCACCGCTGACAACGTTGATCAAGTTGCCTCAACCACCGTCTCCCACCTCTCCCAGCCTGCTGTTACACAACCATTACACCTCACAGCTGCTCCTGTCGACCCTCAGTCACCTGTTACCACCATTGTAGATTCTCCCAGTGAATCCACTCCAGAAGAGGAAGATAACGACGACTCCAGTAAACTCTCATGGGAAAACCTTACCTTCTACACTTCTTCAAATACTGACACCATGACCTGTACTGAACTCTACAAAAGCCTCGGTGCTGGAACAGTCAAGTATGCATGTGAATCACCGCTTCACTTCACACTCACCCAAGTTCTTGAGTTCATCAAGCCTCTACGTTTCACCTTCAGCAACAAGGCTAAATTATACCACCTATCTAGAAGCAGCTTCAAAAAGTTCGAAAATGGCTCCATTGCTAACCTGCCTCCTCAGTTACTCCTATAACTGTGGAAAAAGACACTCATACCATTTACTCCTATAACTCCCATATGTGTTCTACCCTCTGATGTGACCTAGCCTGCTGCCAGCTACTCAAGATTCAAGACTTCAACTACCACAAGTTCAATGCAACAGTCCCTGCTATTCCTGTTCTCAAGTCTGCCCCACGATCGCCTTAGCTGCTGGGTTAAGCCCTGGCTCTATTTCTCTTACTAAGAACACTCCTCTCCAGAGCTATTCTTCATCTGTCCCGTCTTCCACGCTCATCCCATTGGGATCTTACCTAAACTTGTTTGCTTTGCTTTGCTTCTGTATGTTAGAAGTGATCAAGGTCCCAGGACCGAAACGTTTTCTAATATGTTAGTGTTTGCTTACGTGTCTTTCTAAACCAACTTGTCGGTATTTATTACCAAGGTTTATACCATCTATGTAAGTGTATACTGCTATGTATGATCTATGCAAGTGTATGCTGCTATGTATGATGATCTATGTAAGTGTATGCTGCTATGTATGATAATCTATGTAAGTGTATGCTGCTATGTATGATGATCTATGTAAGTGTATGCTGCTATGTATGATCTATGTAAGTGTATGCTACTATGTATGATCCATGTAAGTGTATGCTGCTATGTATGATCTATGCAAGTGTATGCTGCTATGTATGATCTATGTAAGTGTATGTTGCTATGTATGATGATCTATGTAAGTGTATGCTGCTATGTATGATCTATGTAAGTGTATGTTGCTATGTATGATGATCTATGTAAGTGTATGCTGCTATGTATGATGATCTATGTAAGTGTATGCTGCTATGTATGATCCATGTAAGTGTATGCTGCTATGTATGATCTATGTAAGTGTATGCTGCTATGTATGATGATCTATGTAAGTGTATGCTGCTATGTATGATCCATGTAAGTGTATGCTGCTATGTATGATGATCTATGTAAGTGTATGCTGCTATGTATGATGATCTATGTAAGTGTATGCTGCTATGTATGATCTATGCAAGTGTATGCTGCTATGTATGATGATCTATGTAAGTGTATGCTGCTATGTATGATGATCTATGTAAGTGTATTACCTGGAGTTTACCTGGAGAGAGTTCCGGGGGTCAACGCCCCCGCGGCCCGGTCTGTGACCAGGCCTCCTGGTGGATCAGAGCCTGATCAACCAGGCTGTTGCTGCTGGCTGCACGCAAACCAACGTACGAGCCACAGCCCGGCTGATCAGGAACTGACTTTAGGTGCTTGTCCAGTGCCAGCTTGAAGACTGCCAGGGGTCTGTTGGTAATCCCCCTTATGTGTGCTGGGAGGCAGTTGAACAGTCTCGGGCCCCTGACACTTATTGTATGGTCTCTTAACGTGCTAGTGACACCCCTGCTTTTCATTGGGGGGATGGTGCATCGTCTGCCAAGTCTTTTGCTTTCGTAGTGAGTGATTTTCGTGTGCAAGTTCGGTACTAGTTCCTCTAGGATTTTCCAGGTGTATATAATCATGTATCTCTCCCTCCTGCGTTCCAGGGAATACAGGTTTAGGAACCTCAAGCGCTCCCAATAATTGAGGTGTTTTATCTCCGTTATGCGCGCCGTGAAAGTTCTCTGTACATTTTCTAGGTCGGCAATTTCACCTGCCTTGAAAGGTGCTGTTAGTGTGCAGCAATATTCCAGCCTAGATAGAACAAGTGACCTGAAGAGTGTCATCATGGGCTTGGCCTCCCTATGCTGCTATGTATGATCCATGTAAGTGTATGCTGCTATGTATGATCTATGCAAGTGTATGCTGCTATGTATGATCTATGCAAGTGTATGCTGCTATGTATGATCTATGTAAGTGTATGCTGCTATGTATGATCTATGCAAGTGTATGCTGCTATGTATGATCTATGCAAGTGTATGCTGCTATGTATGATCTATGCAAGTGTATGCTGCTATGTATGATCCATGTAAGTGTATGCTGCTATGTATGATCTATGTAAGTGTATGCTGCTATGTATGATCTATGCAAGTGTATGCTGCTATGTATGATCTATGTAAGTGTATGCTGCTATGTATGATCTATGTAAGTGTATGCTGCTATGTATGATCTATGCAAGTGTATGATCTATGCAAGTGTATGCTGCTATGTATGATCTATGCAAGTGTATGCTGCTATGTATGATCTATGCAAGTGTATGCTGCTATGTATGATCTATGTAAGTGTATGCTGCTATGTATGATCTATGTAAGTGTATGCTGCTATGTATGATCTATGCAAGTGTATGCTGCTATGTATGATCTATGCAAGTGTATGCTGCTATGTATGATCTATGCAAGTGTATGCTGCTATGTATGATCTATGTAAGTGTATGCTGCTATGTATGATGATCTATGTAAGTGTATGCTGCTATGTATGATGATCTATGTAAGTGTATACTGCTATGGTGGCCTGGTGGTTAACGCTCTCGCTTCACACGGTGAGGGCCTGGGTTCGATTCCCAGCCAGAGTAGAAACATTGGACGTGTTTCTTTCCACCTGTTGTCTATGTTCCCCATCAGTAAAATGGGTACCTGGGTATTAGTCGACTGGTGTGGGTCGCATCCTGGGACACTGACCTAAGGAGGCCTGGTCACAGACCGGGCCGCGGGGGCGTTGACCCCCGGAACTCTCTCCAGGTAAACTCCAGGTATGTATGATCTATGCAAGTGTATGCTGTTATGTATGCTGATCTATGTAAGTGTATGTTGCTATGTATGATCTATGTAAGTGTATGTTGCTATGTATGATCTATGTAAGTGTATGCTGCTATGTATGATGATCTATGTAAGTGTATGCTGCTATGTATGATGATCTATGTACGTGTATGTTGCTATGTATGATCTATGTAAGTGTATGCTGCTATGTATGATGATCTATGTAAGTGTATGCTGCTATGTATGATGATCTATGTACGTGTATGCTGCTATGTATGATGATCTATGTACGTGTATGCTGCTATGTATGATGATCTATGTATGTGTATGCTGCTATGTATGATAATCCATGTGTATTTGTGTATACCTGAATAAACTTACTAAGATAAATTAGACACGTGTAACATGTGAATCTTTATTCTGTAGACGTTTCGCCACCCAGTGGCTTTACCACTGTGTATATTAGCTTTACCACTGTGTATATTAGCTTTATCACTGTGTATATTAGCTTTATCACTGTGTATATTGGCTTTACCACTGTGTATATTAGCTTTACCACTGTGTATATTGGCTTTACCACTGTGTATATTAGCTTTATCACTGTGTATATTGGCTTTACCACTGTGTATATTAGCTTTATCACTGTGTATATTAGCTTTATCACTGTGTATATTGGCTTTACCACTGTGTATATTAGCTTTACCACTGTGTATATTGACTTGATCAGTACAACACACAAGTCTGGTTTAACGTGTTTCTTAAATGTAATTATAGTCGAGTACACAGGCGGGAGCCCACCTACTATATTTACCGCTAAGCTGCTGAACACAACTGTCTCCCCCCTTATTACATATTGCGTGTGAACACGTTGGGGTATAGCGTGTGAAGACGTAAGGGGTCATGTAGCGTGTGAAGACGTAAGGGGTCATGTAGCGTGTGAAGACGTAAGGGGTCATATAGCGTGTGAAGACGTAAGGGGTCATATAGCGTGTGAAGACGTAAGGGGTCATATAGCGTGTGAAGACGTAAGGGGTCATATAGCGTGTGAATACATAGGGGTTATATAGCGTGTGAATGCATAGGGGTTATATAGCGTGTGAATGCATAGGGGTTATATAGCGTGTGAATACGTAAGGGGTCATATAGCGTGTGAACATGTAAGGGGTCATATAGCGTGTGAATATGTTTGGGTCATATAGCGTGTGAACACGATGGGGTCATATAGCGTGTGAACACGATGGGGTCATATAGCGTGTGAACACGATGGGGTCATATAGCTTGTGAACACGATGGGGTCATATAGCTTGTGAACACGATGGGGTCATATAGCGTGTGAACACGATGGGGTCATATAGCGTGTGAACACGATGGGGTCATAAAGCTTGTGAACACGATGGGGTCATATAGCGTGTGAACACGATGGGGTCATATAGCTTGTGAACACGATGGGGTCATATAGCGTGTGAACACGATGGGGTCATATAGCGTGTGAACACGATGGGGTCATATAGCTTGTGAACACGAGGGGGTCATATAGCGTGTGAACACGATGGGGTCATATAGCTTGTGAACACGATGGGGTCATATAGCGTGTGAACACGATGGGGTCATATAGCGTGTGAACACGATGGGGTCATATAGATTGTGAACACGATGGGGTCATATAGCGTGTGAACACGATGGGGTCATATAGCTTGTGAACACGATGGGGTCATATAGCGTGTGGACACGATGGGGTCATATAGCGTGTGGACACGGTGGGGTCATATAGCGTGTGGACACGGTGGGGTCATATAGCGTGTGAACACGGTGGGGTCATATAGCGTGTGAACACGGTGGGGTCATATAGCGTGTGAACACGGTGGGGTCATATAGCGTGTGAACACGGTGGGGTCATATAGCGTGTGAACACGATGGGGTCATATAGCGTGTGAACACGATGGGGTCATATAGCGTGTGAACACGATGGGGTCATATAGCGTGTGAACACGATGGGGTCATATAGCGTGTGAACACGATGGGGTCATGTAGCGTGTGAACACGATGGGGTCATGTAGCGTGTGAACACGATGGGGTCATGTAGCGTGTGAACACGATGGGGTCATGTAGCGTGTGAACACGATGGGGTCATATAGCGTGTGAACACGATGGGGTCATATAGCGTGTGAACACGGTGGGGTCATATAGCGTGTGAACACGATGGGGTCATGTAGCGTGTGAACACGATGGGGTCATGTAGCGTGTGAACACGATGGGGTCATATAGCGTGTGAACACGATGGGGTCATATAGCGTGTGAACACGGTGGGGTCATATAGCGTGTGAACACGATGGGGTCATGTAGCGTGTGAACACGGTGGGGTCACAAGAACATAAGCCAAACAACGTGGATCATAGTGAAACCTAAATTCGAGGTATTATATACTTACTGGGTTGTAGTTGTTGGGCTGATGATAAGCTGTGTAGATAGGTACCTCACCACTGGGATGTTGTAATATATTACCAGTGTAACATTGAAAAATATATATTGGGTTTAGAGACCCGGGAGAGTTAGCAGTCCAAGCTGTGTAACATATTTCCATTTGTATCATTTTTAGCCTCCCCAAGAGCTGATATAACTCTTGGGTACCTATTTCCTGCTAGGTAATAGGGACAGCTCGTGTTAGGAGACTTACCCATATGTCTTGGTGTAAAAGATACCAGATATAAGTGAAACTAACAGTGAGGTAGAGTGTGAGTATCAGAGAGTCAGTGGCTGGTAGTGAGAGCAGCTGTGACACATCTCTCCCTCCTGACCTTCACACACTACACTTGTACACTCTGTATCAGCCCCTCACCGGAGCTTCCTTGACGCTGGTGAGGGGCTCTTGATCTAGGGTTCCCTGGAATTAAGCCTGAATACCTTCCATTCTCTCCCACATGCGCTGTATAATCCTACGGGTTTAGCGCTCCCCATCATCACCTTGTATCTAAGTTAAATTTTTTTTTTAGATTGTCTACATAACATCAATTGTTTGCAATAGTTTATAAACATTTGGTCGCCATTATAATAATAATATTGATGGAGTAGCAATAAACTTAGTGGTTATATATCTAGGGAATGGGATGTAATCAGATTTGATCCAAGGAAGGGGAGAGTAGTTTCAATTCCTTGGATGAAGAGCCTTTCGCCACCAACAAGGTGCCTTCCCCGTCCCATTAACAAGACAGTCCTGGTGTTGTCAATCATGTACCAGTACTGTTCACTGTCTACCTGTCTAATAGTGCTTGCATTGGTCGCTTCATAGCTCCTGGCCCTGCCTTTAAACTTACCATATTTCTTGGCATCTACAGTATGGTCATACCTACTCTTGAAACTGTGTCTGCAATAGTATCTTCCACATACTCAGCAACCTGACACCTGAAAAAGTACTTCATAAAAGTCCTTATGTCTCGTTTACATTTTTATCTCTCGTCTTGCTTCCTGGCTTACCCTGCAGCCTAATATCAATCATGGCATCTTAGCCAGTCCCTATATTCAATAATTCCCTGAGTATATTGTATGCCATAATAATATCTCCCCTAGACATGCCCTTCTAGTGATGTTAGGCTATAAGAGTTGTTCTGATTTTTTAACCTGGGGTAGGAAGGCTTATCCACCCAGGATAACCCAATCAAGTCATTGCATCATCCAGGACTGTCTTGTTTCCATTGTGGTCCCTAAATATTGTCCTCCCAGGATGCCACTCACCAGTCGACTAACACTTACTGTTAGGTGAACAGTGAGTTTCCTTGTCTTAGAAGTGTTGTTCAGTTATAGGCCTATCCTTCAAACTATTCCAATATCACCCTTTAATTTATAAGCCTATCACTTAATAATCAACAGACCTGTTATCTTTTTTTGAACATCAGTACATTTGCCATTTTCCTGTGGCCTTCAGATTATTGAAGGTTTTCAAATAGATTTGTATTTTTACTTGTAGCGAATTCTCTCTTCAACCCCCCCCCCCCCCCAAAAAAAAAAAAAAAAAAATTAAGTAAAGGATAGCTCAGTTGTGCACACTTCAAAAACCCGTTGTGAAATATTATCTAGCCTTGATGAGGGTTCTCTGCCTTATAGGTTTAGCACTTGATTTTGATTACAATCAAATTTACTTTATGTAAATTATTATTAATTTATGGGAAAATTCTAAATCTCTAAGGATCTCTCAGCACCTAAAGAATGGGATATAGTCAGGTTTGATCCAAGGAAGGGGAGGGTAGCTCCAGTTACTTAGATCAGAGAGTCCTCCAGCATAAAGTCTACAATATTCTCTTCTGTAAAAACAACCTGGAGATTCATTTTTAGTTTAGTATTTAAAAAAAGCACTAAACCATGTGGGTCATCCAGCACTGCAGTTTGGGTGTGTTAGGGCTAATTAGTGCAGGTGCAAAATTAATATAATTTGTTGTAAATACACTTAATTCAGTGAAGTTTGCTTGTGGATGAAACATACTAATATAGACTTTATCAAGCACATAGACAGCAACTTTGGTACTTTCTTTAGCACTCCTCACAGCCCTTTCTAACTTTACCCTTTGTTATCCTCTCCACCCTCAATAGTCTCGAATTAGGCAAGCACACCCTACCCTGCAGTGCTGTATGTCCCTTGTGGGTTTAAAGTTTGGTTATGAGTATAATAATATAAAGTACTTAGCACAATGAAAAAAAAACTGAAGTTTACGTAGTGTCCATGGTGGGTGGTTAAGTGTAAAAGCTAAGTAGCGTGCTGTTATAAGCCTTCTGATCCACACCTGGTTTCCTTTGTTCCAAGATGAGGTGTTATGGGAATCTATGTGAATATACCATAATTTTGCTTTATGGTGCTAGTTTGATTGTAGGACTCCAAACAGCCTGGATCTATCCCATGCCTGACCCTTGTGGGTTTAGTGCTTAGTTATGATTATAATAATGTCCTGTGCCATGATGTGGGAATGTGTTGAATACATGCTTTGTTGACACGTTCCATTCTACATTCACACTTGTGTTCTTTTGAGCAGATGGGATGACTCTTAGCAATGTCTTCAGGAGATGCTATAAACTCCTGCAACCTTTGGTCCAGTGTAGTGTGTGGAGGTTCTAATTATGTCTTGGATGATTTTGGTAGTAAGCACAGCAATATCGATGTTGGATTTGCTTAGTATAAGGGTCATCATGGCTCATGAAATTGTAATAACATGATTGTAAATAAACCACAGAATGGGTGGGGTTAGAACCCATGGTGAGCAAGTAGTAAAACTCCAGGCCAGTGCATAAGCCACTGGGCCAGCTGGCTACAATAAAATTCATCCAACTAGATATATTTATACACCATAGAGATTAGCATGAATCTTATTTTAGCCAGCTGGCTGAATGGCTTACACACTGGCCTGGAGCTTTGACTCGCTTGCCATGGATTCTAACTCCCACTAGTTCTGTGGTTAGTAAAGGGGTCACTGTGTTGGCTGTGGTGAGGGTAAGTAATATGCATTTTTGTTAAATTTTGTTCTGGTTCCTGTCACTGATATCATGAGCTCTTTGCTTGAAGTGAATAAAACACTCGGTGAGGGAATTCGAGGTTGGATTGTGTTTTTTATGTTATCTTACTCATCTTGCAATAAGTCACCACTGTGGATCTCAAGTGAATCTTGATGGGAGTGGGAGGGAGCAAGGTTGTTTTTGTTGGTTTTCAGTATACAGTAAGCTTAAGTAGGTCTCCTTACCTTGTGAGCCTTATGTCCAGGAAGGGCAGCATGTTAACTTCTCCAGAGTGAAATGCACAGAAGGCTTTGCCTGGTTTGGATGCTCCTTGAAGTATTGTAAGCAATACTTAAGTGCTAAAGGAAGTGTTGGCTAAACTACCACTGAAAGGTGATCTCATTGCTAAGCCAAACTTCTGCCTGTAGTTCATGGGTGGTCTGAACGAGGAATAGTTGAAGCTGACACACTTCAGCCAAGTTGAAGTCAGTAGTAGTTAGAGGTTAACCTCTTTATAGGGCAGGCCATTATACTTATTGGCCTCCTCAGGCAGGCCAATAATTTTTTTTTTTCAGCATGTATGTGTAATGTGACCTAAGTGTAAGTAGAAGTAGCAAGGCGTACCTGCAATCTTGTATGTTTGAGACAGACAAGACACCAGCAATCCTACCATCATGTAAAACAATTACAGGGTCTCGTTTTACACTCACTTGGCAGGACATATGAGCATTCAGCCATGGAAAGAAGGGAAAAGCAACATTAAATCATAACTTTCCAAGTAGGTAAGGGAAAAATGACACATGTGGATGTATAAGAGTTGGGGTAGTAAATTAAGAGATGTTGATTGTTTGATTGTGTTAGAAGGTGGTGGTTGTGAATTACAGGGGTTATTGAAAGTATGACACATGATTGCTAATGAAGGTAATGTATGGCGAGAATCTCAGTAATACATTGGTGCATTTTGTTTTGGTTGAGGGTCCTGTGAATTTTCCTCATTTAAGATAGTGTCAAAAAATCAAAGGATCTGTGACGACAAAACAGAATTACTTCATCTGGGTATGGTAGGGGAAGGAACTGGGGTGCGTGTTATTGATATGGATATCATAGTTTTTGGGGTTGTTGCACAGATGCCAGAGGAACAGATGGAGACATAGGCCAGGAAATAGTAAATATGACTGCAAGTGAAGAGGCAGAAACATAGGGCGAGACCATTGTAATGGTTACATGCTAGTAACTGTAGTAGAGGCTATTAACGAGTGTTAAATAGATTACCAGGGAAAGCCAGAGTAAGAGCAACATGGTATTTTTTTAATAGCGTAGTTGGATTACAACTTGATATGATAAACTCACTCTCTCTTCTTCAAACATCTGATCATGCAGTCCCAAAAGAAAATGGGACACCAACAAGGATGTGTGGGATTTTCTTTGCCGAAGTTTAGGAAAGGAGAATGGTCACAGGATGGATTAATATTATTACTGCTCCAGGGACTGAACATTTCATAATTAATATCTCACATTTTCTCCTACAGTTTGGAGATTTTGTTGCCATCCTTGATACTGTACTCTGTATTTTGTTTTGACAAAGACCCCTTGTCTCCAGAAGCTTCATTATTTATTTTATTATTTCCATTAAAAACTTAGTCTATATAACACCAGTAATAGACTGTCGCATCATTTTTTGGCCCCTTTCCTGTCTGCAGGTTTTGCACACCTTGTGAGGGATGGTTGACAATAGATCACACACCACCACCATTCACTTCATATTACAATTTTGGTCTAACTTAAGTTGTAGATTGCTTTCCTAGCATTACATCATCCATATACAGTGGTACCTCGGGATATGAACAGCTCAAAACTCGAACAGTTATGTAAGTGTATTTATGTAAGTGCTTTTGTTAAGTGTATTTTTGGGGGTCTGAAACGGATTAATCTAATTTACATTATTCCTTATGGGAACAAATTCGTTTGGTATCAAAACACGAACGACCTTCTGGAACGAATTAAGTTTGTATCCCGGGGTACCATTGTATTTGAAGATGTAAAAATACCACAGTTAAAATATGAAATAAAACCTGAGTGCTTTCATGTGCTTACACACATCTTCAGAAATGTGAACACATGAAACCACTTGGGTTTCATTTTAAATTTTCACTGTGGTATTTTTACATATTTGCAATTATGCATTTTATTGTGATTTCTTCTATATTTGATGGTGTTTTTATACATAACAGTTATGAACATTTTATTGCATCATCCATATTGTCACTGGAGAAATATGTAACTTTACATTAAGCTTGATGCTGATAAATTTCAGCATGTTGAACTCAAGCTTGTTAAAAATATTATCTTTCTGCATATGATTTCAGTTTCTGTCAAGAAGAATATGAAACTATAAATGCTTAGTAAATTTACAATGTGATGTGAATTTAATTTTTGTTAAATACAAATGTTTAGTGAACTAAGGATTATGATTTCAATACTACATGTATGTATGATCCTCGTGGGTTTAGCGCTTGGTTTTGATTTTAATTATAATAATGTATAATAATATTTTCTTATAGTCAGACTTGAGTCCTGGAAATGGGAAGTACAATGCCTGCACTTTAAAGGAGGGGTTTGGGATATTGGCAGTTTGGAGGGATATGTTGTGTATCTTTATACGTATATGCTTCTAAACTGTTGTATTCTGAGCACCTCTGCAAAAGCAGTGATAATGTGTGAGTGTGGTGAAAGTGTTGAATGATGATGAAAGTATTTTCTTTTAGGGGATTTTCTTTCTTTTTTGGGTCACCCTGCCTCGGGAGACGACCAACTTGTTGAAAAAAAAAAAATGCTAGATGTAAATTAAAGCATAAAATAGTTTCATAAGTACCTCACTGTACCTTGGATGGGTTTTGAGAGTTTACCTACTCCCTCGGCCCAGCCCTGGATCATTAGACCATTTGTTTTTGTAATTGGAAAAACAACATTCTCATGAGCGTGGCACCTCTGGTGTTAAAATTATAGAATCCAAGGCAAGAAGCTTGGAACTTAAAGGTCCTTAAGTTGGAATTCTGGGCAGAATGAGACATGTAATCAAACCACCTCATACTCACTGGGTGTTATTGTTTTGGGGTGGTCAAATACTTGACCAGAAGGATCTAAATAACTTAAGCAACATGCATCTACCATATACTCCATACTTTTTAAATTATCACTTTAAGTAATAAATGTTGAGGTAAATGTCAAATTTATGGATATTTTAAGTAAAATTCAAAACAGTTGAAAAATATGTATATTAAGTATGTATCAATCCTTTTCATCATTATTTTAGATTATAATATTAAGTTTATCAACATTACACATGATAAGTCAATAAACAGTTATATACAAATTCTATTGAATAATCTGTCTATACAGTAACTTCTAAACATTTAATATCAAAATTTAAGAAAAACTGTACATTAGGAATATTTCTGGAGTAATATATATTCTGAAACAAATTTGCACATAACTAAGACCGATAGTAATTTTAATTAAAAATTAAATAATTTATCAGTATTTTTTAAATTACATTTGAAATTATCAATTAAATAATATATCTTAAAAAGTGAAATTTTTAATGTGGAGCAATATTATTATTAATCATAATACTCATGGGAAGCACTGAGGAATGGGAGTAAACAGGTTTGATCCAAGGAAGGAATGGCTATCTTCAATTCTTTGGATCCAGAGCCCTTCATCACCATCAAATCACTCCCTTGGGGGTGAAGCAAAATAAAATCTTAATACAGTTCATAATTTAATGTGTGTGCGTGCGCATGTGCATGTAAGCATGTGTGTATGTATATATATATTAACACAACAGCTGTCTCCCATCAAGGCAAGAGTAGCCCAAAAAAAGAAGAAACAAAGTTTTTCTTCTTTTATACAGGAGAAGGGGTTACTGGCCCCTTGCTCCTGGCATTGGGGATCTATAACAAGTGGCATTCCACAGGGATCAGTCTTGGGCCCATTGTTGTTTATATCAATGATCTTGAGGGAATTACTAGTGAAATGAGCAAATTTGCCGATGACACAGATAGGTAGGATAATTGATTCAAATGTAGATGTCAGGGAACTTCAGGAGGATTTAGACAAACTCAATACCTGGTAAGAAAAGTGGCAGATGCAGTTAAATGTAGATAAATGCAAGGTTCTGAAGCTCGGGAGTGTCCATAACCCTAGCACTTATCGGTTAAATAATGTAGAACTTAGCCATACAGATTGTGAAAAGGACTTCGGGGGTTATGATAAGCAGTAACCTTAAACCAAGACAGCAATGCCTAAGCGTACGTAATAAGGCAAACAGATTACTGGGATTTATATCAAGAAGTGTAAGCAACATTAGTTCAGTGATTATATTACAGCTTTATACATCATTAGTAAGGCCTCGCCTAGATTACACAGCTCAGTTCTGGTCTCCATATTACAGAATGGACATAAATTCTTTAGAAAACATTCAGCTTAGAATGACTAAATTAATACATAGCATTAGAAATCTTCCCCCTAGGTAGTAGGTTGGTAGACAGCAACCGCCCAGGGAGGTACTACCGTCCTGCCAAGTGAGTGTAAAATGAAAACCTGTAATTGTTTTACATGATGGTAAGATTGCTGGTGTTTTTTGTCTGTCTCATAAACATGCAAGATTTCAGGTATGTCTTGCTACTTTTACTTACACTTAGGTCACACTACACATACATGTACAAGCATATATATACACACCCCTCTGGGTTTTCTTCTATTTTCTTTCTAGTTCTTGTTCTTTTTTATTTCCTCTTATCTCCATGGGGAAGTGGAACAGAATTCTTCCTCCGTAAGCTATGCATGTTGTAAGAAGCGACTAAAATGCCGGGAGCAAGGGGCTAGTAACCCCTTTTCCTATATATACTATTACTAAATTTAAAACGAGAAACTTTTGCTTTTCTTTTTGGGCCACCCCACCTCAGTGGGATATGGCTGGTGCGTTGAAAGAAAGAAGAAGAAATCTTCCTTGTGAAGAAAGATTGAAGACCCTTAAATTGCATTCACTTGTTAATGAAGAATGAGGGGAGGCATGATCGAAGTGTATAAGTGGAAGATGGGTATTAATAAAGGGGATATAAATAAGGTTTTGAGGATCTCTCTCCAAGAGAGAACTCGCAGTAATGGATTCAAATTAGAGAAGTTTAGATTTCGAAAGGATATAGGAAAGTATTGGTTTGAAAATAGGGTAGTTGACGAGTGGAACAGTCTGCCTAGTAGGGTTATTGAGGTTAAAACCTTGGGTAGTTTCAAATTTAGGTTGGATAAATACAGAGAGAGGGCTTGGATTTGAGTGGTACTTGCACATAAGTTAATAGAATTATCCAAACTTATTGCTTTGGTAGAATTGAAAATTGGGTTGGGTAAATATTCTGTTAGTGGGATGGATTGTGAAGGACCTGTCTAGTATGGGCCAACAGGCATACTGCAGTGTTCCTCCTTTCTTATGTTCTTATGTCATGCATAGCTTATGGAGGAAAGCTTCTTCTCTACTTCCCTATGGAAAATAACTAATAGATACACTTCCTCCCTCCAATGTGATATCCAAATTTTCTTTACCTAACTCGTTTGATACCCTCATCACCTTACTCTTACCTATGTTCACTTTCAACTTTCTTCCTTTACCCGGCCTCCCAAACTCGTCCACTAACCCTTGCAACTTCTCTTTAGAATGTTCCAAATGTACAGTATCATCAGCAAAAAGTAACTGTGTCAACTCCCATTTTGTATTTGACTCCCCATAATTTAATCTTGCCTCTCTCCCAAACACCCTAGCATTTACTACTTTTACAACCCCATCTATAAATATGTTAAACAACTATGGTGACATTACACATCCCTGTCTAAGGCCTGTATAAATTACTAAATTTAAAAAAAAAACTTTTTTTTCTTTTTTAGTTCACCCTGCCTCGGTGGGAAACAGCCGATATGTTGGAAAAAAAAAAAAGGGTAACTAGCGGGGTTCTGCAATGATCCATATTAAGACCAGTACTGTTTCTGATTTATGTGAATGACATATCAGATGTGACTGATTCAGATATATATCTGTTTCCTGAAGATGTAAACCTAAGGAGAATAAAAACAAGATGACAAGAAAAGGCTCCAAAGGTATCTGGACAAATTGCAAGAATGGTCAGGTAAAGGGTAAGAATCCTGAAACTGGGAAGACACTAGAGGGACAGAGGCTGCAGACTTTATTCAAAGAGAAAAATCTGGAGTAAGCAAAGTGCCAGTATAATGCTAGTGGCTAACATCAGCCAAATAACCTCTGTAGCCAATACCTGTTGGGCAAATCTAAGCATAGCCTTCAGGAATCTCAACAAAGTCATTCCAGGACCCTTTATACAATATATGACAAGGTCCATTTTGAAGTATACAGCACCAGTATGGAACCTGCACCTGTGCAAAAGTATGCAACTAGACTTATTCCTGAGCTACAAGAAGCTAATGGAATTGAACCTAACAGCATTGGAGGACAGAAAAATCAGGGAAGACATGATAACAAAATACTTTGGGGAACTGATAAGGTAAACAGGGAGAGGCGAGAAATGGGAACTCGGGGACACTGTTGGAAGTTAAAGTCACAGATGAGCCAAAAGGTTGTTGAGAAGTATTTCTTCAGTCTCAGAGTGGTACAAATTTGAAATGATCTTGGTGAGGAAGTGGTGGAGATAGGTTCCTTACATAGTTTTAGAGCAGATAAGATAGGTCCCATGAGGCTAAGAGGGAGTGAATCTAAAGAGTGGCAAGTTATGAGGTAGGGCCAGGATCTGAGACTTGACCCCTGCAACCACAAATAGGCAAGTACATTAATGGGTGGCAGTGCCTGACTGATAAAAAAAAAGAACAAAAATGTATTTTGTAACAATGTGTTTCAAGGTCTTTAAACTATATCATTGGCAGTACTCAGTGCATAAAATAAAAATCTTAAATTTGGTACCAAGGCCGTGTATAAATATGACAGCTGCAAGCTGGTATCAGGAAACTCAACCTTGTTTATTTATTTGGCATCATAATGTTTGTCCACAGTGGCCGTGGGATAGCTGCCCTGTATAGATTTGCATGTACTGAGAAATGCATCATGAATCAATGTAAAATACTCTTTAAGTGATCAGGATTCAAACTCAGTCTGACCATCCAGAGACTACCAGCAAGATTACCCCTTATCCTTTATGCTCTTCTGAAGCCTAACAGATAGCATACTGAACTGGTAATCTCAAGACTGTCAAACTGAGTTTTGATACCAATTACTTTTTTTTAAAATAGTTTCATACTGGAACACTTTATGCCTCATTACTGATACTTAAACCATTGTATATATAATTATCTAACATGAACAACCTGGTCTAAAAATTCAATGTACTACATCCATGTGTACCTCACTAAAGTGTTGCAGTGTACCACATGAATGTGCCTCACACAGGTACTCCAGTGTAACACATACTTGTATACCAAACACACCAGTGTTGTTGTTTATTACATGTACACCTCACACACCAGTGCATCATGTTCCAACGTACCATTAAGTGTACCACACACACCAATGCACTGTACTGTAGTGTACTACACATCACTACAGTGTACCAGATACATATGTACCTACACACCACTGTATCATGTTGCAGTGTCCGTGCACAATACATTTGATGAGTTTTGAGAGTCATTCTACTCCCAGAAGCCCAGCCATAGGCCAGGCTCGTATGGTGCTAGCCTGGATAACCAGGCTGTATTTATTATTAGTATCATCCCTGAAAAAATTATTTACATCTTTAACATTCTTTGATTATTGTTTCAAGTCTATCTGCATTCATTTATTATAAATGATGATTAATATTAAAAAATACAGTATACTGAACAGTATATAGTATCACTGTTGTATACTACACTGATATTCACCATAGGGAACATTTCCAGTTAAAATTTATGGCCCCAAGCTGAGTGAGAGTAAATGGCAACATCTCATACATTTCAGCCATTTACAGATGACACACACACCTGTAGATTATTAGCATGTTTTAGTGCTAAACTATACTACAATTATTTTATTTCCCATTAGAGGTGAGAAACAACTTGGACAGAAAAAAAAAGATTAAAAAAAAAAAAAAAAAAACTCTATATTTTGATTTACATCAGAAACCCTCTTCAGCAGGTTGCTGTCTTCAAGGCAAGGTGTGTGATCTAACTTTGCTATCTTTTCATAATCTGTGTAGTTCTCCCATCTCCCTCACATTACTTACATCAGCAACTATTGAGGAAAAGGTGAGCTAAGTGCAGGAAATAAAGAGGAAGTAGAGGAGGTGGAGGGTAGGGTGCAAAACAAGAAACAATGGGAGAATGAAAGTGTGTATCAGAAAATTTTGCTTAGAGTATGAAACTGTTTTAGAGTGGGATCAATAAGATTGAGTTTTTATGCACAGTGAGGCTCAGGTTATGGCATGTAGGAGAGAGGGGGGCACTTTCCCAGTGAAAGTAGAACTTACAGGGATATGGGATGTCACAGTGGTTGTTTAACATGTGCATAGGTGGGGTTGTAAAGTGAATGCTCAGGGTGTTGTGAAGGGGTATGGGATTAAAGGATACCAGATCTGATACAAAGTAGGAGTATGGAAGAGGTGGATATATTTAAGTATTTAAGAGTGGACATGTCAGCACATGGGTCTATGATAAAATGAATGAATAAAGTGAAAAAGGTGGGTAGTACATTTCCTTTTTTTGCATCTACAGATTTACTTCTTTCCATAGATGCCTTACTACATCACCCACCTTTTTACCCTCATCTATTATATGATTCACCTGGTCTTTCACTGATTCAACTGCTGACAGGTTCACTCCCAGATATCTAAATGCAGTGAGAGAGAGAGAGAGAGAGCAAGCCCATGAATGTATATAGAGGTCAGTGCTCATTAAGACAGAGATAAGAATGATAGGTTTGTCTATATTTTGAGCTGTGTATTTTGGCAAGCTTTAAATTTTGGGGGCAGGGCTATCATGAGCTACTTGTAGCAGAGTCAGTTGGATATCTCGGTAGTAGAAATGACTTGCCTGTTTTTGTTGTTGTTGACACTGCTAAAATGTTTCTGCAAGGCAAATTTTAATGTTGCATCTGCTTTCCATTGTTGTTTTCATGTAATTAAATTGGGTGTCAGCAAGTGGTAATTCCATTTTGTGTGTGATGGCTTCTTTCCATGTTGATGTAGCTCAAAGTTTTTACATGTTGAAAAGCAGCAGTTTTGGCCATAAATAATAGCTTTTATTTTTTTTGTTACACAAGTTTCCAAGGTGCAGCCTGTCTGCCCTATGTATATAACTTAAAGCTGTTACATGGGAGTTGGTATACACCACCATATGGGTCTTAGAAAAGCAGTTCCAAGTTTATTGGAGTAAGAAAACACAACTTCAGTGACATTCTTGTACTTCTCATGATGCCTTGATAAGATGGAATGACTAGCTAGTTGTAGTAAATTCTTTAAGGGTAGCTAAACTAGTCATCTCATCATATCAAGACAATTCTGAGAAAAGAAAAATGTCACTGATGTGTATTCTTATCCGAACAAACTTGAGATCTATTTCTCAAATTACCACAAGCAATCAATTAAGTGAGAAACATCTGGTGTGTGTCAATCCTCTATGAAAACTTTTTTTGTAGGGTAGACAGGCCATGGTTTGGAAACTAATGTAATGGAATAGCAGTCACCAGCTATAGCCAGGAAAATACTACTGTTTAAACAAGTAAAAATTTCAAGTCACATCAACATGAAGGATAAAAAAAAAGTCATCACGCAAAAAACAAAAGAAGCAGGCCTCCACTAACATTTTACTAAACGTTAATAATATTGTAAAAGGGCAACGGAAACAGATGTGACCTCAAAATTTACTTAAAAAAGTCTAGCACAATATAGAAATAACCCGCACATATGAGAAAAACTTATGATGATGTTTCTGATTGACTTGAACCATTGTGTATTCCATTCACAGTATTGTGCCTTTTTATTCTTTTTAGCACAAAGTATAAAATGTAATGCCAACATGCAAGTTATTACTACTACCAAGTTAGCATCTCTTCTTGAAGATACCAGACTGATTCTTTACTACAAGTAGCTCTTAATGACCTGCTCCATGTCCCTTCAACTTTCTCTAAGACAGATTGTACACTTGATCTATCCCACTTTTTTTTTTTTTTTTATCACCCCTTATATATTCTCTCTCACATTCATATCTGCTAAAGAGGATCTCAGTTCAAGGTCAAAATATACAGACAACCAATCACTTCATTTCTGTCTAAATATGGGTATTGACCTCTTGATGAAAAGTGCTTTTTGCACACACACACACACACACACACACGTACGTACGTACATCATAACACCCTATAGAAATTGGAAAACTGGTGGAAAAAAAAAAAGCTTCTTTCAATCACTAAGAATACTTCACCAGTGGCATGGAAATATATGGAAGAATTACACTTAACATAGGCCAACGCTGAATGTGTAAAACCTCCAACTTTGGTTTAAGGTTGATTATTGCATAGTTTTCCTGTTATTACCCCATAGAACTAATAAAACATCCTTAGTGAATGAAAAAAAGCTTTTGCCAATATTTTTATTTTTTGGAGGGTATTTTGAAATGTAATTTTCTGACAATTTCATTAACATTTATTAATTTAAATGTTTGTTTAAAAATAAATATTTTCTAAAATAGCTTTTCATACCACATACCATACAATACCGGTACACATTAATCCTCGTTAAGTAGTAGGATGTCTTATATTTTTAAAAAGTCCTATAGTAATGTATTTTTGTAAAAGCTATTTCCAGAAAACTGTCTGAGCTATATACAATACTTTTCAATAATTATTATAATGTAAAATAGTATTAACTTTCATTTATATAGATATGGCACCTAAGAGCATACTTGCTGGACAGTATATCAGAACACTTAAATAGTGTTCTTTTTAAGGTTTTTGCATTAGGAACCTGGGATGAGGCAGAATGACTGGTTCTACTCAATAGATCCACATATATAAGGCATACCGAATAAATATGATTTCTTCAATGCATGAACATGTAAATATTACCATCATACTTAAAGACTTTTGAAGGAATTAGTGAAGGTTCTTGTTGTGTAGATCCAAAATTCTGTGGCCCGCCACATAGACACGAGCAATGTTACGATCGTCACCAGTGTACAGGAACTTCTGAATTTTATCTTCTATTGTATCCTGAAAAAGTGTACAGCGAACTACAGTATATGAATAAAACTAATAAAGTAATTTCTCTCACAGTCAAATTCTCTTGAATTCAAAATTTCCATTTAAATTTTTTCTCAAATTTGTAATTTACCCATTAGGAATAAAAAAAAATTTATATTTTCTGCCTCTTCATGGATAAATATGATGCCTTCACTGTTATGTATAGTTACTGAGTATAATGGCTTTATATTTGGAAACTATACACAACAGGATAACAAAAAGATTAGGTGATGAAAGACTGGATATCAGATTGGAGGGAGAGAGTATGGAGGAGGTGAATGTATTAAGATATTTGGGAGTGGACGTGTCAGCGGATGGGTCTATGAAAGATGAGGTGAATCATAGAATTGATGAGGGGGAAAAGGGTGAGTGGTGCACTTAGGAGTCTGTGGAGACAAAGAACTTTGTCCTTGGAGGCAAAGAGGGGAATGTATGAGAGTATAGTTTTACCAACGCTCTTATATGGGTGTGAAGCGGTGATGAATGTTGCTGCGAGGAGAAGGCTGGAGGCAGTGGAGATGTCATGTCTGAGGGCAATGTGTGGTGTGAATATAATGCAGAGAATTCGTAGTTTCGAAGTTAGGAGGAGGTGCGGGATTACCAAAACTGTTGTCCAGAGGGCTGAGGAAGAGTTGTTGAGGTGGTTCAGACATGTAGAGAATGGAGCGAAACAGAATGACTTCAAGAGTGTATCAGTCTGTAGTGGAAGGAAGGCGGGGTAGGGGTCGGCCTAGGAAAGGTTGGAGGAAGGGGGTAAAGGAGGTTTTGTGTGCAAGGGGCTTGGACTTCCAGCAGGCATGCATGAGCGTGTTTGATAGGAGTGAATGGAGACAAATGGTTTTTAATACTTGACGTGCTGTTGGAGTGTGAGCAAAGTAACATTTATGAAGGGGTTCAGGGAAACCGGAAGGCCGGACTTGAGTCCTGGAGATGGGAAGTACAGTGCCTGCACTCTGAAGGAGGGGTGTTAATGTTGCAGTTTAAATACTGTAGTGTAAAGCACCCTTCTGGCAAGACAGTGATGGAGTGAATGATGGTGAAAGTTTTTCTTTTTCGGGCCATCCTGCCTTGGTGGGAATCGGCCGGTGTGATAATAAATAAAATAAAAAATAATGTCCTCACTGCTATGTACAGTTACTGAACATAATGCACACATTATTTGATCTGTTTTTTTATCTTAACATGTGTCTTGAGTTTTCAGTACTAGCACAGTACTGTACTTGTCAATTTGGAGTGCACTACGAACATGCTGCAGACAATCTAATTGAATCATGATTCATTAATGTTTATACATAGTATGGTATTACTCTAACACATCCACATTAAAAAAAATATAGTTGATTAACCTAGGATAATCCCTAAACCTTCCAATACTATTCTAAATTCCACTGCAGTGTCAATTAAAAACTAGAAAATTCAACTAAGGAATTGACTTATGGATAAATGTTCAACCACCATACCTGGCAGTAACTAAATGTGTCATATTTTATTTTCACTCCATAAAATTATAAACTAGTAATTGTAGAAATAAAACAAATGTATGTGCCCTATTGTTTCTCAAAGTAAGGTACAGAAGTGTATTGCCTTTCTAAACCTCTCGTGTGTGTTAAATGAAATGTCAAAATTCCTTTTCAAATAAAAAAAAATTTAACTGATGGAACCAATTAATAACTCAGACCTGTCAGCCATGAACCTCCTACAATATTTTAGAACATACACACCAACTTCTCTGTTTGAAGAGATACTAGAAAACATAACATGTAACAACAGTGTACAACCTGATAATTTCACAATGACATGCGTGAGCGTGTTTGATAGGAGTGAATGGAGACAAATGGTTTTTAATACTTGACGTGCTGTTGGAGTGTGAGCAAAGTAACATTTATGAAGGGATTCAGGGAAACCGGCAGGCCGGACTTGAGTCCTGGAGATGGGAAGTACAGTGCCTGCACTCTGAAGGAGGGGTGTTAATGTTGCAGTTTAAAAACTGTAGTGTAAAGCACCCTTCTGGCAAGACAGTGATGGAGTGAATGATGGTGAAAGTTTTTCTTTTTCGGGCCACCCTGCCTTGGTGGGAATCGGCCGGTGTGATAATAAAAAAAAAAAAAAAATGAAAATAATTTGTAAAAAATTACTGACAGAACCATTATTATGCTAGGTTACTCAATGTCTTCAGCTGGAATGGCTTGAAGAGGCCATGTAAAGTGGCATAAATGATACTGCATCAGTCTTTTTGATTCACAAATTTGTATTACATGTAATACAATTGTCAATAACTTACAGAACAGGCAGGATTTGAATATATACCAATCTAAAGCACTGGCCTACTAGATTTAGGACTAGCTTACCATAAACTCAAATTCTGCCCTTTCTGTTAACTGGTTCTTTGTTAACATTGGTTATTCTACCAACAATACAAATTTAACTATGTGAAGACAAAGTGAAAACACAACCAACAATTATGTATTACCTTACTAAAAATATCAACTGCTGACCCAGGTGCAGATACGTCAATTAGTAAAGCATCAAACTCCTTGTCAATTTCAAAGTTCCCAATACGGTCCTCCATGTTTAGCACTAAAAAAATTAAACAAGAATTAGATAAAATAGTGTTTCAAACTCATGTTTAAGCTCATCACAAACAATACTTCAGAGGAAGGACAAAGAGCTAGAGTTCTCCTAAAATTTTACGTTATTGTGGACTCTTGGTACATACAGTATTTAAACTAATATTTTTTTCTTTTTGCTCTTGAGTTTTAAGTAAAAAATTTCCATGGATTATATCTCAACTTTTACAATGGATGCCTATGAGCATTATTATTCTGAGATTTGGTAAAATCATATAATGTCCAAGGTAAAATACGATTCTAATATGAGAATTTACTAGTGAATGCTTAACTTTCCTCATTCCTGCTTATGACATACTGAATATACAAGATCTGATACTTAAACCTTAGCCATAAAAAGAAACCACCTCAGATGGAGGAAAGGGAGAGGGGGGGGGGATGTCTTGATATTGAAGGACTTATTCCAAGGAATTGGAACTTTCCATTCCCAGACACTGTATGACCCTCATGGGTTTAGCACTTCCCTGTGAATTAAAAAAAAAACAGCAATACCTTTGGCACCTCCCAACGTTGCCATACGGAATGCCTCCTTAAAGGTGAGTCTCTGGTAATCTTGATCACGCTCTAGTGCGAGCACATTGGAAACTTGCAGTGCTTGACGAAGAGCATCTAACACAGAGGAACTGTACCCACCAGAACAGTCTGTGGACAATAATTTTTGCAGGGTTTTAGAATAATAAAATACAGGAAATTTCTGAACATTAATACAGGAAAGTATAATTATGAATAAAAATAATTTTAAGATGGGCTTCTAGCATTACTAAGTTTATTTGTTTAGATTCATCAACTAACGACCAGTGTATCACCCACTATATACCAGAATTACTTTTACTTAAATGCACGTGTGTGTGCTCTTATGCTGTGTCCTAAATACCGGTGAAGAGCTCTCGAGCCATGGAAATGAAGCTTCCCTTCCCTTCCTTGGGTCAAACTTGATTACTTCCCTTTACAAGATTTCTACACTTCACTTTTAAACTTTTTAACTGAGGGAGACCCTGGTAAAAGAATTCCTGCGTGTGTGGGAAGAGTTTGATTTTTTTTTTTCCTGACAAATCGATAAGAGTTCATTTTTCTGAATCTAATAAGACTAAAACGAGTGAAAACTGATAAAAACTTAAGATTTTATAGCGTGTTTGAAAAATTATTCACTAATCAGCAACAGCGACATTTAAACAAAACCGATGTTTGCATTTTACAATTATTGCACTAATATGTGATTTTCTGTTTCTCATTTTCCAGACATAATCAATAGGCGCAGAGCTCATGGAGGATGTAAACAGAGTAGCGCACGGATGCTGTAATAGTGAATCAGGAAGCCATATAAGCAAATTTTTGGTTGTAATTTGAAATGTCCACATTAGTGAATCACCGTAAAGCGTAGCTCCATGCAGTGGGGCCCTCCCGTACTAGTATGCGAGACACGGGGTAAAGGGTTAAGCTAATATTCATGGATTATCAAATCACAAATATTCATAATTTTCTCAGCCAGCATTTTTCTATTTAATTTACATTTTATTTCTTTACATTATAGCTGATATCCTGTAACTAGAGAATGAGTGTGGGCGAGTGTTTCATTCATTAAGTTGCTTTACGTGTACTGTACTGTAGTAGGTTCACTGGTCTTGTCCTAGCCCAGGTCTTTTCCAGATGGTGACCCGGTTAGAAATGGTCATCATTATAAAGAAAAAGTTAAACTTTTTTATTTTTTTTTTACCTCAACAGTACTCTTTAAGAAGCCCTTTCTTCATCTTTTCTCTATGTTGAATTTCTAATTATGTGAATTATTTAACATGTCCAGCTGCCTTTTTTGCTTCTAAATTATTTCAAAAGTATTGTCCATGTAGTGTGGTTTACTGAACACTCAGCTATATGGAACTGAAAACTTACCTGTACCAAGGCCAACCTTAAGCCCATGATTTAACAGGCGACGTATGTCACAAAGGCCAGAACGGATAGATATATTTGAATTTGGACAATGGGCAATACCAACTCCTCGTTCACGAAGAGTGTAGATCTCTTCATCAGCTAACCATATACAATGGGCCATTACCGACTGTTGACAAATAATTCTTTATTTTAGAAAACATTAAGTATGGCACTGTCAGAAATTTGCAAATTTTATCAGAAAAATAATGTAGTAAAAATATATTTAACCGAAAAAATCTTGTATTTCTGATCTTACTTTCTGATTACAAAGAGCCTCATAAAAAAAATTTATAAGCTTAAACACGACAGAGTAATTTTACAAACTCGCTACCATACCTCATGCTGGAATGGGCTTAAACCCATACCATAATATCCCAGCTAGGTTAAAACTTAAATACATGATGTCCTCTACCACTACACCATCAAACCCATCAATTAAGATTTTGGTTTAGCAGGAATATGGTATGGATTGAAATCCTAATTCCAGTGAGTGGCATGTTAAAAAAAATATTTTTATTAATATAAAACTAAAGACACCTAAAATGCTACAAACTGATAATGAAGCAAAATACATACAGTGTATAGAATACTGTAAAATAGTGATTAAGACAAATTAGATGTTGCAACAACTTGAAAGGCTCTGGTTTTACCACTAATATAACTTATGCCACTGATGGCCAGTCATTAAAAGTTAATCTACAGTAGTTTCAGAAACCTACCACTGAGCTAATAGGTGTTTACTTGTTAAATACATGAAAGTAACACCATATAGCAAGGGGCTAGTAACCCCTTCTGTATAAATTACTACATGTATAAGAAAAAACTTTCATTTTTCTTTTTAGGTCACCCTGCCTTGGTGCGAAACAGCCAGTGTGTTGAAAAAATAAAAGCACCGTATATGTATAAAGATAGAAATTTGAAAGTGAACATAGATAAGAGTAGAGTGATGAGGGTATCAAACGATTTAGATAAAGAAAAATTGGATATCACACTGGAGGGAGGGAGTATAGAAGAAGTGAATGTTTTCAGATATTTGAGAGTAGACTTGTCAGCAGATGGGTTTATGATGGATGAGGTTAACCATAAAATTGATGAAGGAAAAAAAGTGAGTGGTGTGTTGAGATATCTGTGGAGATAAAGAACGTTATCCATGGAGGCAAAGAAGGGAATGTACGAGAATATAGAATTATATGGGCGTGAAGCACGGGTTGTAAATGCTGCAGCAAGGGGGTGGCTGGAAGCATTGAAAATGTTATGTCTTAGGGCAATGTGTGGTGTAAATATTATGCAGAGAATTCAAAGTGTGGAAAATAGGAGGTATGACTTGGAGAGCGTATAAATCTGTAGGACAAGGAAGGCGGGGTAGGGGTTGTCCCCAAAAAGGTTAGAAGGAGGGGGTAAAGGAGATTTTGTGGGCAATGGGCTTGGACTTCCAGCAAGAGTGTTAGATAAGAGTGAATGGAGAGGAGTGGTTTTTGGGACCTGACAAGCTGTTGGAGTGTGAGCAGGGTAATGTTTTGTAAAGGGATTCAGGGAAACTGGTTAGCCAGACTTGAGTCCTGGAAATGGGAAGTACAATGCCTGCACTTTAAAGGTGGGGTTTGGGATATTGGCAGTGATTATGTGTGAGTGATGGTGAAAGTGTTGAATGATAACGAAAGTTTTTTCTTTCTTTTTGGGTCACCCTGCCTCGGTGGGAAACAGCCAATGTTAAAAAATTTTTTTTCCCCCCAACAAGTCGGCCGTCTCCCACCGAGGCAGGGTGACCCAAAAAAGAAAGAAAATCCCCAAAAAGAAAATACTTTCATCATCATTGAACACTTTCACCACACTTACACATTATCACTGTTTTTGCAGAGGTGCTCAGAATACAACAGTTTAGAAGCATATACGTATAAAGATACACAACATATCCCTCCAAACTGCCAATATCCCAAACCCCTCCTTTAAAGTGCAGGCATTGTACTTCCCATTTCCAGGACTCAAGTCCGACTATATGAAAATAACCGGTTTCCCTGAATTCCTTCACTAAATATTACCTTGCTCACACTCCAACAGATCGTCAGGTCCCAAGTATCATTCGTCTCCATTCACTCCTATCTAACACGCTCATGCACGCTTGCTGGAAGTCCAAGCCCCTCGCCCACAAAACCTCCTTTACCCCCTCTTTCCAACCCTTTCGAGGACGACCCCTACCCCTCCTTCCTTCCCCTATAGATTTATATGCTTTCCATGTCATTCTACTTTGATCCATTCTCTCTAAATGACCAAACCACCTCAACAACCCCTCTTCTGCCCTCTGACTAATGCTTTTATTAACTCCACACCTTCTCCTAATTTCCACACTCCGAATTTTCTGCATAATATTTACACCACACATTGCCCTTAGACAGGACATCTCCACTGTCTCCAACCGTCTCCTCGCTGCTGCATTTACCACCCAAGCTTCACATCCATATGAGAGTGTTGGTACTACTATACTTTCATACATTCCCTTCTGTGCCTCCATAGATAACGTTTTTCGACTCCACATATACCTCAACACACCACTCACCTTTTTTCCCTCATCAATTCTATGATTAACCTCATCCTTCATAAATCCATCCGCCGACACGTCAACTCCCAAGTATCTGAAAACATTCACTTCTTCCATACTCCTCCTCCCCAATTTGATATCCAATTTTTCTTTATCTAAATCATTTGATACCCTCATCACCTTACTCTTTTCTATGTTCACTTTCAACTTTCTACCTTTACACACATTCTCAAACTCATCCACTAACCTTTGCAATTTTTCTTTAGAATCTCCCATAAGCACAGTATCATCAGCAAAAAGTAACTGTGTCAATTCCCATTTTGAATTTGATTCCCCATAATTTAACCCCACCCCTCTCCCGAACACCCTAGCATTTACTTCTTTTACAACCCCATCTATAAATATATTAAACAACCATGGTGACATTACACATCCCTGTCTAAGACCTACTTTTACCGGGAAGTATTTTCCCTCTTCTACACACCCTAACCTGAGCCTCACTATCCTCATAAAAACTCTTAACAGCATTTAGTAACTTACCACCTATTCCATATACTTGCAACATCTGCCACATTGCTCCTCTATCCACTCTATCATATGCCTTTTCTACATCCATAAATGCAATAGAAACTTCCCTACCTTTATCTAAATACTGTTCACATATATGCTTCAATGTAAACACTTGATCTACACATCCCCTACCCACTCTGAAGCCTCCCTGCTCATCTGCAATCCTACATTCTGTCTTACCTTAATTCTTTCAATTATAACCCTACCGTATACTTTTCCTGGCATACTCAGTAAACTTATTCCTCTATAATTTTTACAATCTCTTTTGTCCCCTTTCCCTTTATATAAAGGGACTATACATGCTCTCCGCCAATCCCTAGGTACCTTCCCCTCTTTCGTACATTTATTAAACAAAAGTAGCAACCACTCCAACACTATATCCCCCCTGCTTTTAACATTCCTGTCATGATCCCATCAGTTCCAGCTGCTTTACCCCCTTTCATTCTACGTAATGCCTCACGTACCTCCACCACACTTACATTCTGCTCTTCTTCACTCCTAAAAGATGGTATACCTCCCTGGCCAGTGCATGAAATTACCACCTCCCTTTCTTCCTCAACATTTAAAAGTTCCTCAAAATATTCTCGCCATCTACCTAATACCTCCCTTTCCCCATCTACTAATTCCCCTACTCTGTTTTTAACTGACAAATCCATACTTTCCCTAGGCTTTCTTAACTTGTTTAACTCACTCCAAAATTTTTTCTTATTTTCATTAAAATTTCTTGACAGTGCCTCTCCCACTCTATCATCTGCTCTCCTTTTGCACTCTCTTTACCTTTCTTTTACTCTCCATATACTCTGCTCTTCTTATAACACTTCTGCTTTGTAAAAACCTCTCATAAGCTACCTTTTTCTCTTTTATCACACCCTTTACTTCATCATTCCACCAGTCACTCCTCTTTCCTCCTGCCACCACCCTCCTATAACCACAAACTTCTGCCCCACATTTTAATACTGCATTTTTAAAACTATTCCAACCCTCTTCAACCCCCTCACTACTCATCTTTGCACTAGCCCACCTTTCTGCCAATAGTCGCTTATATCTCACCCGAACTTCCTCCTCCCTTAGTTTATACACTTTCACCTCCCTCTTACTTGTTGTTGCCACCTTCCTCTTTTCCCATCTACCTCTTACTCTAACTGTAGCTACAACTAAATAATGATCCGATATATCAGTTGCCCCTCTATAAACATGTACATCCTGGAGCCTACCCATCAACCTTTTATCCACCAATACATAATCTAACAAACTACATTCATTACGTGCTACATCATACCTTGTATATTTATTTATCCTCTTTTTCATAAAATATGTATTACTTATTACCAAATTTCTTTCTACACATAGCTCAATTAAAGGCTCCCCATTTACATTTACCCCTGGCACCCCAAATTTACCTACTACTCCCTGCATAACATTTTTACCCACTTTAGCATTGAAATCCCCAACCACCATTACTCTCACACTTGATTCAAAACTCCCCACGCATTCACTCAACATTTCCCAGAATCCCTCTCTCTCCTCTACACTTCTCTCTTCTCCAGGTGCATACACACTTACTATAACCCACTTTTCACATCCAATCTTTATTTTACTCTACATAATCCTTGAATTTATACATTTGCAGTCCCTCTTTTCCTGCCATAGCTTATCCTTCAACATTATTGCTACTCCTTCTTTAGCTCTAACTCTATTTGAAACCCCTGACCTAATCCCATTTATTCCTCTCCATTGAAACTCTCCCACCCCCTTCAGCTTTGTTTCACTTAAAGCCAGGACATCCAGTTTCTTCTCATTCATAACATCCACAATCATCTCTTTCTTATCATTTGCACAACATCCACGCACATTCAGACTTCCCACTTTGACAATTTTCTTCTTCTTATTCTTTTTAGTAATCTTTACAGGAAAAGGGGTTACTAGCCCATTGTTCCCGGCATTTTAGTTGACTTTTACAACACGCATGGCTTATGGAGGAAAGATTCTTATTCCACTTCCCCATGGATATAAAAGGAAAAGTAATAAGACCAAGAACTATTAAGATAAAATCAAAGAAAACTCCGATGAGTGTGTATAAATAAACGTGTACATGTATGTGTAGTGTGACCTAAGTGTAAGTAGAAGTAGCAAGACATGCCTGTAATCTTGCATATTTGAGACAGACAAAAGACACCAGCAATCCTACCATCATGTAAAACAATTACAGGCTTTCGTTTTACACTCACTTGGCAGGACGGTAGTACCTCCCTGGGTGGTTGTTGTCTACCAACCTACTACCATAAAAATATATATATATATATATTTGCATGATGGTAGGATTGCTGGTTTCTTTTTCTGTCTCATAAACACGCTAAGATAACAGGGATATCTTGCTACTCCTACTTACACTTTGGTCACACTTCACAGACACGCACATGCATATATATATATACATACATCTAGGTTTTTCTCCTTTTTCTAAATAGCTCTTGTTCTTTTTTATTTCTTCTATTGTCCATGGGGAGGTGGAAAAGAATCTTTCCTCCGTAAGCCATGCGTGTCGTATGAGGCGACTAAAATGCCGGGAGCAATGGGCTAGTAACCCCTTCTCCTGTATACAATTACTAAAAAAGAGAAGAAGAAAAACTTTATAAAACTGAGTTGCTTAAATGTGCGTGGATGTAGTGCGGATGACAAGAAACAGATGATTGCTGATGTTATGAATGAAAAGAAGTTGGATGTCCTGGCCCTAAGCGAAACAAAGCTGAAGGGGGTAGGAGAGTTTCAGTGGGGGGAAATAAATGGGATTAAATCTGGAGTATCTGAGAGAGTTAGAGCAAAGGAAGGGGTAGCAGTAATGTTAAATGATCAGTTATGGAAGGAGAAAAGAGAATATGAATGTGTAAATTCAAGAATTATGTGGATTAAAGTAAAGGTTGGATGCGAGAAGTGGGTCATAATAAGCGTGTATGCACCTGGAGAAGAGAGGAATGCAGAGGAGAGAGAGAGATTTTGGGAGATGTTAAGTGAATGTATAGGAGCCTTTGAACCAAGTGAGAGAGTAATTGTGGTAGGGGACTTGAATGCTAAAGTAGGAGAAACTTTTAGAGAGGGTGTGGTAGGTAAGTTTGGGGTGCCAGGTGTAAATGATAATGGGAGCCCTTTGATTGAACTTTGTATAAAAAGGGGTTTGGTTATAGGTAATACATATTTTAAGAAAAAGAGGATAAATAAGTATACACGATATGATGTAGGGCGAAATGACAGTAGTTTGTTGGATTATGTATTGGTAGATAAAAGACTGTTGAGTAGACTTCAGGATGTACATGTTTATAGAGGGGCCACAGATATATCAGATCACTTTCTAGTTGTAGCTACACTGAGAGTAAAAGGTAGATGGGATACAAGGAGAATAGAAGCATCAGGGAAGAGAGAGGTGAAGGTTTATAAACTAAAAGAGGAGGCAGTTAGGGTAAGATATAAACAGCTATTGGAGGATAGATGGGCTAATGAGAGCATAGGCAATGGGGTCGAAGAGGTATGGGGTAGGTTTAAAAATGTAGTGTTAGAGTGTTCAGCAGAAGTTTGTGGTTACAGGAAAGTGGGTGCAGGAGGGAAGAGGAGCGATTGGTGGAATGATGATGTAAAGAGAGTAGTAAGGGAGAAAAAGTTAGCATATGAGAAGTTTTTACAAAGTAGAAGTGATGCAAGGAGGGAAGAGTATATGGAGAAAAAGAGAGAAGTTAAGAGAGTGGTGAAGCAATGTAAAAAGAGAGCAAATGAGAGAGTGGGTGAGATGTTATCAACAAATTTTGTTGAAAATAAGAAAAAGTTTTGGAGTGAGATTAACAAGTTAAGAAAGCCTAGAGAACAAATGGATTTGTCAGTTAAAAATAGGAGAGGAGAGTTATTAAATGGAGAGTTAGAGGTATTGGGAAGATGGAGGGAATATTTTGAGGAATTGTTAAATGTTGATGAAGATAGGGAAGCTGTGATTTCGTGTATAGGGCAAGGAGGAATAACATCTTGTAGGAGTGAGGAAGAGCCAGTTGTGAGTGTGGGGGAAGTTCGTGAGGCAGTAGGTAAAATGAAAGGGGGTAAGGCAGCTGGGATTGATGGGATAAAGATAGAAATGTTAAAAGCAGGTGGGGATATAGTTTTGGAGTGGTTGGTGCAATTATTTAATAAATGTATGGAAGAGGGTAAGGTACCTAGGGATTGGCAGAGAGCATGCATAGTTCCTTTGTATAAAGGCAAAGGGGATAAAAGAGAGTGCAAAAATTATAGGGGGATAAGTCCGTTGAGTGTACCTGGTAAAGTGTATGGTAGAGTTATAATTGAAAGAATTAAGAGTAAGACGGAGAATAGGATAGTAGATGAACAAGGAGGCTTTAGGAAAGGTAGGGGGTGTGTGGACCAGGTGTTTACAGTGAAACATATAAGTGAACAGTATTTAGATAAGGCTAAAGAGGTCTTTGTGGCATTTATGGATTTGGAAAAGGCGTATGACAGGGTGGATAGGGGGGCAATGTGGCAGATGTTGCAAGTGTATGGTGTAGGAGGTAGGTTACTGAAAGCAGTGAAGAGTTTTTACGAGGATAGTGAGGCTCAAGTTAGAGTATGTAGGAAAGAGGGAATTTTTTTCCCAGTAAAAGTAGGCCTTAGACAAGGATGTGTGATGTCACCGTGGTTGTTTAATATATTTATAGATGGGGTTGTAAGAGAAGTAAATGCGAGGGTCTTGGCAAGAGGCGTGGAGTTAAAAGATAAAGAATCACACACAAAGTGGGAGTTGTCACAGCTGCTCTTCGCTGATGACACTGTGCTCTTGGGAGATTCTGAAGAGAAGTTGCAGAGATTGGTGGATGAATTTGGTAGGGTGTGCAAAAGAAGAAAATTAAAGGTGAATACAGGAAAGAGTAAGGTTATGAGGATAACAAAAAGATTAGGTGATGAAAGATTGAATATCAGATTGGAGGGAGAGAGTATGGAGGAGGTGAACGTATTCAGATATTTGGGAGTGGACGTGTCAGCGGATGGGTCTATGAAAGATGAGGTGAATCATAGAATTGATGAGGGAAAAAGAGTGAGTGGTGCACTTAGGAGTCTGTGGAGACAAAGAACTTTGTCCTTGGAGGCAAAGAGGGGAATGTATGAGAGTATAGTTTTACCAACGCTCTTATATGGGTGTGAAGCGTGGGTGATGAATGTTGCAGCGAGGAGAAGGCTGGAGGCAGTGGAGATGTCATGTCTGAGGGCAATGTGTGGTGTGAATATAATGCAGAGAATTCGTAGTTTGGAAGTTAGGAGGAGGTGCGGGATTACCAAAACTGTTGTCCAGAGGGCTGAGGAAGGGTTGTTGAGGTGGTTCGGACATGTAGAGAGAATGGAGCGAAACAGAATGACTTCAAGAGTGTATCAGTCTGTAGTGGAAGGAAGGCGGGGTAGGGGTCGGCCTAGGAAGGGTTGGAGGGAGGGGGTAAAGGAGGTTTTGTGTGCGAGGGGCTTGGACTTCCAGCAGGCATGCGTGAGCGTGTTTGATAGGAGTGAATGGAGACAAATGGTTTTTAATACTTGACGTGCTGTTGGAGTGTGAGCAAAGTAACATTTATGAAGGGATTCAGGGAAACCGGCAGGCCGGACTTGAGTCCTGGAGATGGGAAGTACAGTGCCTGCACTCTGAAGGAGGGGTGTTAATGTTGCAGTTTAAAAACTGTAGTGTAAAGCACCCTTCTGGCAAGACAGTGATGGAGTGAATGATGGTGAAAGTTTTTCTTTTTCGGGCCACCCTGCCTTGGTGGGAATCGGCCAGTGTGATAATAAAAAAAAAAAAAAAAAAATATATATTTGAACTGTGTTGCGGCCCCCTACCAAACTAGCGGTAAAATGGTTAACCTGCCGGCCGGCAGTACCACTGGGTACGTCATCAAACTCAATGTGGGGACTGCTGAGCCGGCCTTAGCAGCAAGTACCTGAACACCTCACGGTATGCATGTAAGCAGTAGGTACCTGAACACCTCACGGTACACATCTACTGGCTTTAGAAGCAGTAGGTACCTGAACACCTCACAGTACATATGTACTGGCTTTAGAAGCAGTAAGTACCTGAACACCTCACGGTACACATCTACTGGCTTTAGAAGCAGTAGGTACCTGAACATCTCATGGTACACAACTACTGGCTTTAGAAGAAGTACCTGAACACCTCACGGTACACATCTAAGCAGTAGTTACCAGAACACCTAATGGTACACATCTACTGGCAGTAGAGAGTATTCTACTGGCTTCTACTGATTTTAGAAGAACCACTCACCGCAGCTCACTGAGTCTGATGGCCTCAGTTACTTGACGGCCGCACTCAGTGAGCTTGCAGCACGGTGTTCTGCTAGTAATTCATCGGACCACCTTGCGGTGTGTCAATTGGTCTTAAAGGCGGTAGATAGTACTCACCAGACCATCTTACGGTGTACTTCTACCGGCCTTAGAGTATTTACAGGACTACCGGTGATGTCTGCAGACTCACCGCCTACCCTGGTCAACTGTGGGCTGGAGTCATCTGATGCTGTTTTAGTGGGACATTACATGAAGAAAAGGTTGGAGTGTTACACTGAACTGGGCTAGGACCGTAGTGTGACACTTAAGCAAGTATGATGGAGTGGAACACTGAGATATGCTACAGGACCGTAGTGGAACACTGGGAAGAAAAGGGTGTCTTGTGACACTGAAGATGGCCTGGTTGTAGTGTACATTGAATAGTATCATGTGACTGGCCTCTCAAAAGACGCTACGTCGATAGTGAGTGTGTCGCAGAGACAAGGGTGTCAAGTGTAACACAGTCGAGAAAGGGTATGGATGACACAGAGAAAAGTGTCGTGTGACACGGAGAGCTGGAGTGTCTGGTGACACAGAGAAAAGGGTGTCAAGGGACACGGTTGTGAAGGAGCGTCATCACACGGCGAAAAGGGTGTCGAGTGACACGGTGGAGAAGGAGCGTCACAACTCGAATAAGTGTCGTGTGGGACACAGAGCGTCATTATAAGTGTCATGTAAGACACGGAGTTGATCATAATTTATTATTATACAAATGTTATTTATAATTTATTATTTTAGCATAGATATATATATAGTGAGACAGGAGTGTCAAGGAAGTTGTACCTTGTGTAGGGTTACGAATTATTTATTATTTTAGTAAAATGCTAATTATAATTTATTATTGTAACTTGTATATATGATCAGATGTTTATTAGTTCAAATACCTCTAGACCAAAGATAGTTGTTTTTATATTATATTAAAGATTATTTGATTTTAATGTTGTATTTATGTATACCGAACTCTTTATTACAAAATGAGTAAACCTACCATCTTTAAAAATAACTTTTTTTGTAATAAACTGTAAGGATAAGAAATATAGTATAATCCACATAAGAGAAAATGTAAATCAAAGTGGTATTTACCTTCTCACTGAGAAGTCTCATACTGTCATATACATCTGTGTAGGACTTGGCCCATGGAAAAAGTTCTTTAACCCAGTTACACTCAGGTTGGGTCTCACATAAGTGGCTCTGAATATGACAACCATATTTGTTTGCAAGTTGACCTAATGATGCTAGTTGATCCTCTGGGCAGGTGGGGGCAAACCGAGGTGTGACAATTGGTTGCACTAGTGGAGACTGTAAAGAGAAGACACTGACACTAGTAAAGCTTGAAACTAAGCATATCAAAATACTTCACCCACTTTATTAATTTACTTAAAATAAGATAAAAACATCAGTTTTATTGTCACATCAACTAGCATTTAATGAAACTAAAATTTCTATGCAATATTTAATTATCTCTCTGAAAATCACTACGAGGAAGTAAGGATGATGTTTAGAGGTCATTTGAATTTTCATTTATCCACACTTCTGAATCATGGTTAATGCATGTCTTGTTTTTAGAGGGGGGGGTGGAGGGGGGGGACACCACCTCAGTGGGAGACAGTTTGTATTTCTTGTTTCACTACTTGATTTTCTAGTTAATTTCTCTGATGACAATGAAGGGTTCTTTATTCAAGAAACTGGAGCTACCTTTTTTTCTTGGATCAATCCTGATTACCTCCAATTTTCCAGACACTGTATGACTCCTACACTTTAGCCATCACTTTTCCCTACTCAGTTGGGTTTCCTAATTAATATTATAAAAAATATGACCATAATGAACAGTATTTTGGGTGTGTCAAGATGCGTGTTTATTCATAAGGAGTACAGAAAAACAGGTATATTTATTTTCATGAAGGAAGCACTAAGAGGTCATACATTATCCGGGGAATGGGAAGTGATCAGGTTTAATCCATGAAGTGGAGTGTAGCTCCAAAGCCTTGAATCAAAAGCACTTCACCATCGTCAAGACATCTTCTAATAGGGGAGAATGTATAAACATGGTGAAATTATAGTATGGTTGACCTCTCATTTAATCCTTAAACTGTCCAAACATAGATCTACGTTCACATGCATAGCTCTCCGAACGTAGATCTACGTTTCTTTTTTACATGCTTTCAAATGGAGAAAATAAAGGTCGGAGCACTATGCACGTGAACGTAGATCTACGTTTGGACAGTTTAAAGGTTAACGCTAAAGTTATATTCATGATAATGGAGTGTAAATAAAAAAAAATGTAAAATGAGCTGAAGCATGTATAGAAAAACCAGAGTTATGTTCCTCGAATCCCCAAAAATGACTATTATCTTTGACAAAAAGTTTTCCATTCCTTACATTATAGTTGTCATTTGTTGATCTGGAAATGAGTGGAGAAGGTAGATGTGACCCAGTACAATACCTGTTAACATTTGTGACAGGCAGTACCACAACTATCACCTGCTACCACCATCACCTGCCAACATCAGTAAAAATATGGTATATTACCAGCCATACGACAAATTTTTTACTAAATTAATATGCTCAAAATATAACAAAATATAAAAAAAATCCCCAGCTATCATCATGCCCTGTTGTTGTTGGTTTCAAGGGCTGTGATGGCCCAAGGGCTTAAAGTCTATCTCATTACTATGAGATTAACTACCAGAATACTGTTGTGAATATAAACAATTTAATTAATGTTAATAATTTTTACTTGATGTGTAATTGTTTTATATGATGGTAGGATTGCTGGTGCCTTTTTTCTGTCTTATAAACATGTAAGATTTCAGGTACGTCTTGCTACTTCTATTTACACTTAGGTCACACTACACATGCATGTGCAAGCATACATATATTCACACCCCTCTGGGGTTTCTTCTATTTTATTACTAGTTCTTGCTCTTGTATATTTCTTCTTATCTCCATGGGAAAGTGGAACAGAATACTTCCTTCGTAAGCCGTGTGTGTCGTAAGAGGCGACTAAAATGCCATGAGCAAAGGGCTAGTAACCCGTTCTTCTGTATACATCACTAAATTTAAAAAGAGAAACTTTCATTTTTCTTTTTTAGCTCGCCCTGCCTTGGTAGGATATGGCCAGTTTGTTGAAAAAAAATTAAATAAACAATTTAATTAAAACAGTATCCTTTTCCTCACATATTCAATGATAGGAATGTGTATGGGAGGGAACAGAGAGGAGAGAAAGAGCAGACTGAGCACTGCTGACAGTAAGGGCACCCTCCCACATGTAATGGTTTATCACAAATACAAATTCATCAACTAAACTGATGTACAGTTTATATGCAGAATGTACTGTATGCAACTTATATACAATTTCCTCTCATTTTAACCCTGATTATGCAAAGCAAAGGATATATAAATCTAGGTGGAGTCTCACTCAGTTTCTACATAAACATTATATCGAGGTATCCTTTCATTTTAGCCCTGACAATGCTAAGGATATGAAAACACTGCCTGTATTGACTGGTATGTTCAAAACACCTAATTTTATCACATCTATTAATTAACCCTTAAACTACGTCCAACGTACTAGTACACAAGTGATGTCTGTGTGTCCAATGTTTGGCTCTCACTCGTATGCATTTTACTGTTCTTTGTTAAGACATCTAGGAAGCATGATACTGTTGAAGGAGATTGTGATAGTGACATTGATGGTGTTTTCAATGGTATCAGAAAATGACAAGCAGTACCAATGCCAGTGAAAATACCAGTCATATCTAGGTAAGGGGCATACCCTATTCATAGATAACAGACACACAAGCCCTACTCTTTGTGATTTCTTCAAGGTGAACAATACAGATTGTGTGGGGACAGTGAGAGGAAACAGCCTTGGATACCAATGAAGTGCAGGTATTTCATACCAGTTACATGATGAAATTTTGATGGCATGATGAAACTGTACTCAGGCATCAGATGAAGGAAAGTAGAATTGACTAGCAAACAGATGAACCTACTGTGAAACCACTTAGTCATTGACTACATTACCAACATGCATTTGGTAAACAAATGTGGCATGCACAATGACTGTGTGGAATATCAGGAGCTTCAAGTGGTGAATTTCTTGAGAAACTAAACTACATTTAATCCTCAAAGAAAACCTTACCTGAATACTTCTAATATAACGGATGAACTCTTCTGTGTCTCTGATAGACTCCTGCACACTCAGCTCACGGTAATATTCGGGACAATTGCGCATCATATTCACTTTACCAATAAGAGCACGCTGACCTTTGTCGTGTACTACATCAGCCAGAATTTTGGAACCCTCAAGGTGGATAGTTCCAAAGTATGCAGCAGTTGTTGTCCCATTGCGCAACAATCGTTCCTTAAGTAACGAAAACAAGTTAGCATTAATTTGTACTTATAAAACACAAACTTAGTCGTTATACTATGCAAAATGTTACTCTGTTATATGAAACAGATCATTCTACACAGCTCAATACTATCTGTATTCACTTGTTACAAGAAATTCACATCATCATTAACTGTCACAACTTTATTATTAAAAATACTGTACTTCCTGTATTCATAATCCAAACTGTTTCTCTCAAAATCTTTTCCATAGTCACTTTTCCGCTTCTAATTTTCCGCTTCCCATATTTTCAGTGTTTCGCAGAGTTTTACTTTAGCAACAGTATTCAAATAAATTGTACAGTAGCAAATTTCCAATTGTACAGTACTAATAATAGCCAGTGATCCAATAAGTTATGCTACTAACAACAGTGATCCAATAAGTTATGCTACTAACAACAGTGTTCAAATAAGTTATGCTACTAACAACAGTGATCCAATAAGTTATGCTACTAACAACAGTGATCCAATAAGTTATGCTACTAACAACAGTGATCCAATAAGTTATGCTACTAACAACAATGATCCAATAAGTTATGCTACTAACAACAGTGATCCAATAAGTTATACTACTAACAACAGTGATCCAATAAGTTATGCTACTAACAACAGTGATCCAATAAGTTATGCTACTAACAACAGTGATCCAATAAGTTTGCTACTAACAACAGTGATCCAATAAGTTATGCTACTAACAACAGTGATCCAATAAGTTATGCTACTAACAACAGTGTTCCAATAAGTTTGCTACTAACAACAGTGATCCAATAAGTTATGCTACTAACAACAGTGATCCAATAAGTTTGCTACTAACAACAGTGATCCAATAAGTTATGCTACTAACAACAGTGATCCAATAAGTTATGCTACTAACAACAGTGATCCAATAAGTTTGCTACTAACAACAGTGATCCAATAAGTTATGCTACTAACAACAGTGATCCAATAAGTTATGCTACTAGCAACAGTGATCCAATAAGTTTGCTACTAACAACAGTGATCCAATAAGTTATGCTACTAACAACAGTGATCCAATAAGTTATGCTACTAACAACAGTGTTCCAATAAGTTATGCTACTAACAACAGTGTTCCAATAAGTTATGCTACTAACAACAGTGTTCCAATAAGTTATGCTACTAACAACAGTGATCCAATAAGTTATGCTACTAACAACAGTGATCCAATAAGTTATGCTACTAACAACAGTGTTCCAATAAGTTATGCTACTAACAACAGTGATCCAATAAGTTATGCTACTAACAACAGTGATCCAATAAGTTATGCTACTAACAACAGTGTTCCAATAAGTTATGCTACTAACAACAGTGATCCAATAAGTTATGCTACTAACAACAGTGTTCCAATAAGTTATGCTACTAACAACAGTGTTCCAATAAGTTATGCTACTAACAACAGTGATCCAATAAGTTATGCTACTAACAACAGTGATCCAATAAGTTATGCTACTAACAACAGTGTTCCAATAAGTTATGCTACTAACAACAGTGTTCCAATAAGTTATGCTACTAACAACAGTGTTCCAATAAGTTTTACTAACAAAAAATGCTTCAATAAGATATAGTAATAAACAGGTGTTCCAGTGGCAGTCTATATCATCCTTCTTCAGAAGTATGTCATTCATCAGTGTAAGAGGATACAACATGCAATACTCACCACTACTTTACTATACACTTCTCTGGCAAAAAGAGTGTCGGAAAAGTTAGCTTCCGTTGGGAATGTGTACGTTTGCAGCCACTCTAGTAGTGGCAGGTCCATAGCTACACCGTTGTTGGGGAACTGTGAGGCATGGATGTGTGTGTCTATCATTCCTGGCATCATGAACTGACTGTTGTGGGAAAGAAGCCATATTAACTTTAAACTAACATTACTGCCAACAGTTGCATTATCCTATATACGTATGTACATCACGAGTAAAGAAACTTTCTTCCCTCACAGTGATGAGGAAGAAACACATTTCTTACTTCCCTTCACAATCAACAACCTGTGTCTTTTTTATATTTTATTTTTTATTATCACACTGGCTGATTCCCACCAAGGCAGGGTGGCCCGAAAAAGAAAAACTTTCACCATCATTCACTCCATCACTGTCTTGCCAGAAGGGTGCTTTACACTACAGTTTTTAAACTGCAACATTAACACCCCTCCTTCAGAGTGCAGGCACTGTACTTCCCATCTCCAGGACTCAAGTCCGGCCTGCCGGTTTCCCTGAACCCCTTCATAAATGTTACTTTGCTCACACTCCAACAGCACGTCAAGTATTAAAAACCATTTGTCTCCATTCACTCCTATCAAACACGCTCACGCATGCCTGCTGGAAGTCCAAGCCCCTCGCACACAAAACCTCCTTTACCCCCTCCCTCCAACCTTTCCTAGGCCGACCCCTACCCCGCCTTCCTTCCACTACAGACTGATACACTCTTGAAGTCACTGTTTCGCTCCATTCTCTCTACATGTCTGAACCACCTCAACAACTCTTCCTCAGCCCTCTGGACAACAGTTTTGGTAATCCCGCACCTCCTCCTAACTTCGAAACTACGAATTCTCTGCATTATATTCACACCACACATTGCCCTCAGACATGACATCTCCACTGCCTCCAGCCTTCTCCTCGCTGCAACATTCATCACCCATGCTTCACACCCATATAAGAGCGTTGGTAAAACTATACTCTCATACATTCCCCTCTTTGCCTCCAAGGACAAAGTTCTTTGTCTCCACAGACTCCTAAGTGCACTGCTCACCCTTTTCCCCTCATCAATTCTATGATTCACCTCATCTTTCATAGACCCATCCGCTGACACGTCCACTCCCAAATATCTGAATACATTCACCTCCTCCATACTCTCTCCCTCCAATCTGATATCCAATCTTTCATCACCTAATCTTATTGTTATCCTCATAACCTTACTCTTTCCTGTATTCACTTTTAATTTTCTTCTTTCGCACACCCTACCAAATTCATCCACCAATCTCTGCAACTTCTCTTCAGAATCTCCCAAGAGCACAGTGTCATCAGCAAAGAGCAACTGTGACAACTCCCACTTTATGTGTGATTCTTTATCTTTTAACTCCATGCCTCTTGCCAAGACCCTCGCATTTACTTCTCTTACAACCCCATCTATAAATATATTAAACAACCACGGTGACATCACACATCCTTGTCTAAGGCCTACTTTTACTGGGAAATAATTTCCCTCTTTCCTACATACTCTAACTTGAGCCTCACTATCCTCGTAAAAACTCTTCACTGCTTTCAGTAACCTACCTCCTACACCATACACCTGCAACATCTGCCACATTGCCCCCCTATCCATCCTGTCATACGCCTTTTCCAAATCCATAAATGCCACAAAGACCTCTTTAGCCTTATCTAAATACTGTTCACTTATATGTTTCACTGTAAACACCTGGTCCACACACCCCCTACCTTTCCTAAAGCCTCTTGGTTCATCTGCTATCCTATTCTCCGTCTTACTCTTAATTCTTTCAATAATAACTCTACCATACACTTTACCAGGTATACTCAACAGACTTATCCCCCTATAATTTTTGCACTCTCTTTTGTCCCCTTTGCCTTTATACAAAGGAACTATGCATGCTCTCTGCCAATCCCTAGGTACCTTACCCTCTTCCATACATTAATTAAATAATTGCACCAACCACTCCAAAACTATATCCCCACCTGCTTTTAACATTTCTATCTTTATCCCATCAATCCCAGCTGCCTTACCCCCTTTCATTTTACCTACTGCCTCACGAACTTCCCCCACACTCACAACTGGCTCTTCCTCACTCCTACAAGATGTTATTCCTCCTTGCCCTATACACAAAATCACAGCTTCCCTATCTTCATCAACATTTAACAATTCCTCAAAATATTCCCTCCATCTTCCCAATACCTCTAACTCTCCATTTAATAACTCTCCTCTCCTATTTTTAACTGACAAATCCATTTGTTCTCTAGGCTTCCTTAACTTGTTAATCTCACTCCAAAACTTTTTCTTATTTTCAACAAAATTAGTTGATAACATCTCACCCACTCTCTCATTTGCTCTCTTTTTACATTGCTTCACCACTCTCTTAACCTCTCTCTTTTTCTCCATATACTCTTCCCTCCTTGCATCACTTCTACTTTGTAAAAACTTCTCATATGCTAACTTTTTCTCCCTTACTACTCTCTTTACATCATCATTCCACCAATCGCTCCTCTTCCCTCCCGCACCCACTTTCCTGTAACCACAAACTTCTGCTGAACACTCTAACACTACATTTTTAAACCTACCCCATACCTCTTTGACCCCATTGCCTATGCTCTCATTAGCCCATCTCTCCTCTAATAGCTGTTTATATCTTACCCTAACTGCCTCCTCTTTTAGTTTATAAACCTTCACCTCTCTCTTCCCTGATGCTACTATTCTCCTTGTATCCCATCTACCTTTTACTCTCAGTGTAGCTACAACTAGAAAGTGATCTGATATATCTGTGGCCCCTCTATAAACATGTACATCCTAAAGTCTACTCAACAGTCTTTTATCTACCAATACATAATCCAACAAACTACTGTCATTTTGCCCTACATCATATCTTGTATACTTATTTATCCTCTTTTTCTTAAAATATGTGTCTTTATACCTAAACAAAAATAGGTTAGTACTACTAGTCCCCCAATTTGTGAGGTTCCATCCTAAACTGAAAACAAACCATGGGGTTTCATTCAAACCTTCAATCAAAGGGTTTTTCCTGTCTTAAATTGCTTTCTTGCTGGTCAGTCTTCTCTTTTAATGTTAATATTAATCAGATTAGGGCAAAATTTAAGAAGATATGACCTCTAAAACAGCAAATGAACCTAAAATGAATTGTATACTAGTGGCTTTCTTTTGTGCATAACAATATTTTATTACATGTAAGCTACAAAGAAGAAATAAAACAATTTAAATTTGAATCTAAATAAAATTAATTATGCAAGACACAATTTTGCCCAATATGGTGAAGGAATTTTTTGTTAGTGAGCATACCAAAGATGCAGGTCTACTTTATCTCATGTATGTCTAACATTTGTGATCATGGCCATTTTGAGAGAGCTAGAATTTAAATGTTGATCAACATGTGTGTCAGTGTATGCACACCCGTTGATCAACATGTGTCATTGTATGCACACCCGTTGACCAGTCTGTTAGTGTATGCACACCCATTGATCAACGTGTCACTGTATGCACACACGTTGATCAACGTGTATCACTGTGTGCACACGCATTGATCAGCGTGTCAGTGTATGCACACCCGCTGATTAACGTGTATCAGTGTATGGTTCAAAAATGCCAATATCAAAAGTTCAAAACTTCGTAAGTCAGTGCCCTGGTGTAGAAATATTTTAAGTTTGACAATACAGAAATTCAACTTTGCTAAACAGTATTTAAGGATGAATATAATGATGGCAAACGACCCTAAAAGAACACTGGTGGTGTATTAAAAACTATTATTATTATAATCATACAGCACTGCAGGATTAGAAAAAAGTGACATTAAGACTGGTTTTGCCATGTACGACTAATTCCCCCATTTTCTAATACCTGTACATCAACATAATATACTGGAGATGGGAAGTACAGTGCCTGCACTCTGAAGGAGGGGTGTTAATGTTGCAGTTTAAAAACTGTAGTGTAAAGCACCCTTCTGGCAAGACAGTGATGGAGTGAATGATGGTGAAAGTTTTTCTTTTTCGGGCCACCCTGCCTTGGTGGGAATCGGCCAGTGTGATAATAAAATAATAAATAATTTAAGCAGTTTTGCATTTGTTGTTATAGTTAGTTCAATTCAGTTGATTTACATAAACCTATGTAATGAAGAAAAACTGGCTTAAATCCATATACATACTTAGGAAGACAGGTTGAAAGAACTCACCTTGGAGTCATATAGTGAATGTTGGAGTCTGTGAAGCCATACTCTGCCTTAAGATGGTCCAATTCCTCCAAACTTTCCATAAATTCAATCTGAAAAGTTTGCCAAATAATAATTTTCTATGCACTTTATGGGGTAGTTCTGAGAGTGGAAAGGGTGTTTTTTTCCTGCTCAATTGATAGAAAGGAAGGGATAATAGTGAAATAGCTAAAAATTTGGGCAAATTGAACAATGAATTTAGCTTTAAATAGGACTCAAAGTTGGCAAAATTGCCAATGTGTAAATTGTAGCCAGACTGTTAACTTTGCACCTATGTAATTCTGGACATTTTCCATCAAAATTTGTATTTTTGGTGTTATTACCTTCAGAAAAAGATTATCTTAAATTCCAACATTGTCAGAACTTTTAATTTTGGGGGTCCTGACAATAAAGAAGTTTAAAAGGATGTTGTACAAAGATTATTAAAGCAAAGCTGAGTTTTTTTTAAGTATCCTAGTCCAATTATTAGTTAAATAAATTAACATATTTAGAGCAAACACATAAGGGCAAACAGTTAGTTTCAAATACGTGGACAAACTCAATGTAATATTAACATGAACAGAGAAGGATAATTTTTTTAAACACATCAGCTGATTCTCACTAAGGCAGGGTGACCCAAAAGAGAAGAAAGACATTCATCACTCACTCCATCACTGTCTTGCCAGAGGCATACCAATACGTACTACAGTTCAAGACCTGCAACATATCTCCACCCATCCTTCAGAGTGCAGGCACTGTACTTCCCACCTCCAGGAATGTATCCCAAATATCTTAGCCCAGTATGCCTCACAATACAGCAATCTTGCAAAAGAAATGCCTCTCTCTCCACTTTCTACCTGTGTGTCAATCATTACGTATTTGTAATTACAGCAGCAGACACATGCCCCTAGTGCTCAATCTCCAGTGTTTTTAAAGTTTACAAGATAATATTTTAGAAAAGTTCTAGGTAGTAGGTTGGCAGACAGCAACCGCCCAGGGAGGTACTACCGTCCTGCCAAGTGAGTGTAAAATGAAAGCCTGTAATTGTTTTGCATGATGGTAGGACTGCTGGTGTCCATTTTTCTGTCTCATAAACATGCAAGATTTCAGGTACGTCTTGCTACTTCTACTTACACTTAGGTCACAGTACACATACATGTTTTTTTTTTTTTTTTCAACAAGTCGGTCGTCTCCCACCGAGGCAGGGTGACCCAAAAAAGAAAGAAAATCCCCAAAAAGAAAATACTTTCATCATCATTCAACACTTTCACCACACTCACACATTATCACTGCTTTTGCAGAGGTGCCCAGAATACAACAGTTTAGAAGCATATACGTATAAAGATACACAACGTATCCCTCCAAACTGCCAATATCCCAAACATGTACAAGCATATATATACACACCCTTCTGGGTTTTCTTCTATTTTCTTACTAGTTCTTGTTCTTGTTTATTTCCTCTTACCTCCATGGGGAAGTGGAACAGAATTCTTCCTCCATAAGCCATGCGTGTTATCAGAGGTGACTAAAATGGCAGGAGCAAGGGGCTAGTAACCCCTGCTCCTGTATATATTACTAAATGTAAAAAGAGAGTTTTGTTTTTCTTTTGGGGCCACCCTGCCTTGGTAGGATACGACAGGTTTATTGAAAAAAAAAATCTAGAAAAGTCAAGGATAACATAACAAATAGAAAGAATCTTACCTTGGTATTGAGAACACCCATAACCATGTCAGTGAGAATAACCATGGGGCTTTCCTCAGTGGAATGAACAAAGGTACCAACAAATACTTCCATATCAGATCTGGCTCTCTGCAAGTACAATATCCAGATTACAGATCACAAATATCTTTTGATCTGGGTAAGGTGTTAATTAATTAATTAAAAGCGTAAGTTTTTGTCTATTTTGCAAACATTTTCAGGTACATGCATGTTAGTTCTAGTTCTATATTATCATTATTATTTTGAACTCAATGCCCCTCAAGGAAGGCTCCTTGATGCTGGTGAGGGGCTCTTGATTCTGGGAATTGGATCTGTGCTCCAGTTCCCTGAATTAAGCCTGAATACCTTCCACATCCCCCCACAGGCGCTGTATAATCCTATGGGTTTAGCACTTCCCCCTTGATTATAATAATAATAATTGAACTTAATGGCCATCTCCCGCCAAGGCAGGGAGACCCAAAGAAGACAACACATTCACCACTGTTCATTCAACTGCAGTCTTTCCAGAAGTGTACTAACATCACCATCAGATTACCCACCAAGTGTAACTTCCTTGCCCCTCCTTCAGTGTGCAGGTGCTGCCCTTCCTCCCTCAATAGAAAAGCACTAAACTTATAAGGGTCATACAGTGCCAATGGAATAATGGAAGGTAATATGACTTGAGCCAAGAGAAGGGTAGCTCTAATTCATTGAATCAAAGCTCTTCATCAGCATCATGGTACTTTTCTGGAAGAGTGGTTCTACCACAAATACTTTGCATACAATAGATCTCATAAAAATGAAAGTCCAGTCAAATTTCATCACTGTATATGTTAACTATTATTATTAGTACTGGTATCATTATTACTATACTTCCTATTTTTTTTTTTTTTTAACAAGTCGACCGTCTCCCACCGAGGCAGGGTGACCCAAAAAAGAAAGAAAATCCCCAAAAAGAAAATACTTTCATCATCATTCAACACTTTCACCACACTCGCACATTATCACTGCTTTCGCAGAGGTGCTCAGAATACAACAGTTTAGAAGCATACACATATAAAGATACACAACATATCCCTCCAAACTGCCAATATCTTCCTATTATTATTGTATAGTTCTGCTGTGAATCCATGCTAATACTTAACATCCTTATAGAGCATGCAGTATTCCTGTTTTATTAATTCAATCTATTTAATTTTTTTCTTTATCAGTGAATGTTGCATATCTTTATGTTCTTATTTTCTTTTTAAATTTTGGACTAACAGTAGTGTTAAATCTAGGTTTATCTTCTTTGTTTCCTGTAAATTTGATTTAATACACAACTTAGCACTGCCTTAATCTTTTTGAGATATTAAGCCTAATGTTATTCTCTCCATTGTTTTATAAATCTTTCATATTGGGAAGGTATCATTTAAGACTAATGTACTGAAAAATATTACTATGTAGTGCTTACCAACTTTGACTGACAGTTTTCCATTATTCTATATATTGTACTCTTGCTGATATTAGGAACTTCAGGATTAAGAGAAAGGAATCTATTTCTTGTTTCTTCTATAGTAATGTCTTCTTTTTGGGAGAGGATATCCATAATCATTTGTTCGTGGTCATCGGATAGCTTTTTTTTTCGACCTGTTGAGGTCTTTCTTTGAATTCTGTGCTCCTTTTTGAAAACCTGAACAACTGATGATACTGTTGATTTAGCTAAGTGCATGAAGTCTGCTACTTCTCTAATTGTTCTATTTTCATTGAAGAAAAGACTGAAAAAGAAAAAATATATTATTATACATTGACTTGAAGCCTCACTATATTGCATAAATAAGAACACCTTCAGCTCATACCCAGAGGCATCCCCGCCCCTCTTCTACTGTGGGAGAGGGACGGGTCATGGCCCCCTTACTCCTCCTCCTTTGTTGGAGGTAAGTTTCTCCACAGGTATTATAATATTTATTCACTGACCCTGCAATCCCCAACTAGCTAATCCATAGGTATTGTACCTATTTACTAAGTGAACTTGGGCAGCAGGTGTAAGGATACCCATACAACTTCCTGTCCAGAAATTAAAACCTAGTCCTTTTGGTTGTGAATCATATGCTCTTATCATTGAACTACATACAAGTAACTAGTGACTTATTTTTGAAGTGGTTAGTTGGTGAATCTGATAATCCCCAAGAAACAAATGGAAATCATTTAAGTATATGATACAAAGCAATAATCTGAAATTTAAATTACTCACTGTTTACCCTACTTTTAGTATACTTGTCTACAGTGTACTGTAAATTATATCATGATCTACAAATGTGATTCAAGTTTCTTTTCATGGCATAATACAAGAGTGATATGTTATAAACCTTGGTAACAGTTACTAACAAATTGTATACCATAACCTCACCTAATGATCATCTCTCTCTCTGCAATAGAGAGCGAACGTCTCTGTCTGCTGATATCCTTGTCCGAAGTAGTTTCAATGGGTCCCGTTTCCTCCATTATACTGACATTTGGTTCAAGTAAACTGTGATTGGTTGATTCTGGCCCTGTCCCTGTCTGGAAGAAAGCACCTCATAATATCCATAAAGCACATGGAATCTTAATGGCAACTTTATTTTAGAAATACGTACGACTGTACTTCGATGGACAATGTTTGCAGACTATGTGAACAAAGAAAAGATTTTATTCTGAAAGTAGAAACAAGTTTTTGGAACAAGAATTTGTATTTGGGAGACCTCAATTAGCATTACCAGGCAAATCATGTTCGTAAAAATGAGGATGGTTATTATTTGCTAAAAGAAAACCCAATCTTCAAAACATTTTCCTTCACCAATCTCACACTGCAATTGAGGTAATAAACCAAACAAGGGCAGACTAATTACAAGGTTGCCAACACCCTATGTCTATTTGACTATTACTGAAACAATATATCAACAATATACAATGAGCATAATGATTTAAATGGCTTTATCAACATTTACTATTCATGATGCAACAATATAATAAATTAAGTTTAACTATATAGCTGCAGACACCAGACTGTTCCAAAATTATTTCCATTGCTAACACATCCCACCACCACCAGGCAACAGACTGCAACTGAAAGAAGGACAAATTCGCATTTCATTTGAAATGACCATAGCAGACAGTTAATGTAATACAGTTGGTAGAAAAGAAGACACACTCAGAAGAGCATGGAGAGTGAAAATAACAGAAGACACCAAGAGAGATTTACCAGGGCTAGAAAACCTACCACCAGCTATCAAAATATGGATAACAAAACAAAACAGCAACTCTCAGGTGCCTATAAATTAGACATGTGTAATTCAACCCAAGATGGGTCAGGATCATGTTGAAGTGGTGCAATGAAAAATAAATGCCAGACTCAGCTCAAACCCTAAGCTTAATTTGCCTAAACTTGTTGTGACAAGAAGCACTGGAGTGTAAGTGCAATTCTTGTGCAACAGTTGAGCACCTTTATTGCTGTAATGTTTTGAAGCACATTCATTTAATGTGCAGATTACTAGTTGCAGTTGGTGCTCTACTGTCCTGAATCTGGTATAAGTACACAGCAGATGGTGAATTAATCTATGGAGAGAGTCTAGGATAAATATGAAAGCAAAGCCAAAATGATGCCTTATTTGGGCAATGATAATTTGAGCAAAGATAACATGAAGAGAGTCAAGGAAACTGGTAAGCTAAACTTGAGTCCTGGAGGTGGTAAGTATAGTGCCTGCACTCTGTTGCAGTTCAGAGTCATCTGAATTGTGATGTCAGCACACTCATGGTAAAACAGTGATCACATGAATGATGGCAAAAGTGTTTCCTCCTTTTCAGGTCACTCTACGTTGGTGGGAGACAGCAGGAGCGTTGAAAATGTAGCAGCAGGGAAGCACCTGGGGAGTGGAAGGTCATCAGGGTTCATCTGAGGAAAAATGAGTACTGTAGGGAGGGGGTAAAGGAAGTGTTGTGGGCGAGGGGTTTGGACTTCCAGCAAGCGTGCGTGAGCGTGTTAGATAGGAGTGAATGGAGACAAATGGTATTTGGGACCTGACGATCTGTTGGAGTGTGAGCAGGGTAATATTTAGTGAAGGGATTCAGGGAAACCGGTTATTTTATATAACCGGACTTGAGTCCTGCAAATGGGAAGTACAATGCCTGCACTCTAAAGGAGGGGTTTGGGATATTGGCAGTTTGGAGAGATATATTGTGTATTTTTATTTGTATATACTTCTAAACTGTTGTATTCTGGGCACCTCTGCAAAAACAGTGATTATGTGTGAGTGAGGTGAAAGTGTTGAATGATGATGAAAGTATTTTCTTTTTGGGGATTTTCTTTCTCTTTGGGTCGCCCTGCCTCGGTGGGGGACGGCCGACTTGTTGAAAGAAAAAAAAAGCTCCAATTCCTTGGATATAGTGAGAAGAGGCAACTGAGAACACTTTTCTGAGACAGAGCCAAGTAGATGATAATTTCACACAAAGATGACAAGAGAGCTGTTGCAGACAAGATAATGAACAAAAAGCACAATACCTTGGCTGGAACAAAACACAAATAGTCCAAGACAAAGCAAAATGTCATTGTAATCTTCTCTCTTCTGTGTGGGTTATCTGTGTTGTATTCAGACAAGATAATGGAGTTCCTGAGGAGTTCTATAACACCCTAGAAAGACACTTACCCTAGCCTTTCCTCTCTTTTTGGGTCCCCAGTAACGCTCAATAGGTTCTAGATACCGCTCAGGAGGGGGGTCCATTCCTATTAACCCTTTCTGAAACTCAAAATGTAAGCTGTTAAACAGTTTCAGTACTCAGGGCAATAGGTCAAAATAAAAAATACTGGGTAACAAGTGATCTGCTTACATGCTCACTGAGCCCTTGAAATCCTCCTTAAAGCAACATGTGCACATGTTTTCAGCTATCCAGGTTAATAGAATGTAACTTGTTTTTCTCAGCAGATAGCCTAGACACAAAAGATGGGGTCACTTGTGATCTACCTTTCCAACATATTGTACTGTTATAATTACCAACCAGCAGTCTGACGAAGTATTAAGCTTACTGGGCTCAAAAATTTATTTAAATTGAATATTTGGCACAGTCTAACCACTTTTTAGGTAAATAATTACACCAAACCTAAATTTTCTACAATTTCCAGGTTTTTCAGAAACTGACTGACAGTTGAACACTTCATGCTACTCAAAAGTATGTCATGTTTGTTACTAATAAAAAGGTGATATAGTTAAATAAACTTTTGATTACATTTTTTTATCTAGATTTCTTAAAATTTTATATCTGAAATATCCTGAGCAGATCATTATTTTGAGAGAAATTAAACATACCTTTCCTCTCTCTAATGTTCGATAGATAGTAGTTTTTGATATGTGGCCAAATTCTGGAAAAGACTGCAAGAAGCGTGTGCGAATTTCATCGACTGATATGTTGTCTCTTTCTTGAGACATTTCAAACAGATGGAATTCTTGGGCAGTTGTAAGGCGACGCTTGCGGCCTGTAGCTGTCTTCTTGTGTATTCGGTGCTCCTTCTTAAAAACTTGTACTACAGACATAACTGTTGATTGTGGCAATCCCATGTAGCGTGCAACCTGGAAACATGCAATGTGTTGTTCTGTACTTATTTCACATGAACAATATTTTATATACAAAAGTATATAATAGGATATAACTTTGCACTGCTTAAGAGGTCATTGTCTGATCAATTGCAAATGAAAATATACAACAGGTTAGGCTTCAGGCTACTGCTGTAAAGTGAAAATTGCTGTAAAGTGAGACATAAGCCTTTTTTCATTTTCAAATGCACATAAAAGCCTGTAACATGTTTACACTATCATATATTAAGCGAGCAATAGAGCTAGGCCTAAAAAATGCACATAGAGTACACACATTACTTAAAATATTTTTGTTCTTAGCTTATAGTGAGTATATTTACTGTAGGAAGTCCTGAATAAATGAAGAATAGGTATAATTGAAAACTGCTGTACAGTGAAGCACTGTAGAGTGGGGCCCTCCTGTACATCAACAGATAATGAATCTGAACCCAATGAACATTACAATCCTCTTAGTGCATGAGCTTAACATAACTTGGTTCACATCCCAAATTCACAAACCTCTCTAGATGTTTTCTTTTCATTAAATACAAGGTCAATAATCATTTCTCTATGGGATGGGGAAAGTCTTCTACGCTGTACTTTGCACTTCTTTTTCTTGTCCATGATGTTCTCCTCTTCATCCTCAACATTTGTGTGGAAGAACTTGGTTGGGGCACCACTAGAACAAGCTGGAGGGTTGCCATCAACTGAGACTTCAGTGGGGGTAGGCTGCACCTGAGGAGCTTCTAGTGTGGGCTCTGACTGAGGTGCTTCAACTAGGGGCTGAGGATCTGGAGGCTGAAAAAATCACCAATAAAGGTAACTAGTTAAAACAAAATGTGTTTATCAAGTTAAAAAACATATCCTAATCATTTTCCTTTGACTGCATGTTTATGAGTAGTTATAGGAGCAAACACAAATACAGGAAATTGTGCAAGTTTATAAATGAGTGTACTAATAGCTGACATAATGTGTTACAGAAAAATAATTCACCTTAACCTTTTCACTGTTGCAACACATGAATTAGCCCTTTTATTGTCACAGCACCTGAAATTAAGTCCCATCAGTGTTGCACATTTAAAAAAATCTGCTAAAATGGTAGAGAATGTTTTTCTACGGGCCTGGCCCAGACAAGCTGCAGAAGTAGGAAATCTCTTGAAGCCTTTCAAAGGTATATCAAAGGAGTATCCAATTTTAGTGAAACCTGTGAATTTTTATTAGGTATAGGATGAACAATACAGTATAATTCAATGAGTGCATTGTTGCTTTTAGTCGAACATATTTCACTACATCATAGCATCTATAAAATACAACAAAAATTACATAAAATTACTTTAGAAAGATTGGTAATTACAGTATGGTATCCTGACTATCCATTTAGTCTTACATTAGTACTTTTATTGTTAGCCATTACTTCTGTTCATACCTTATTTATGTATACATCCCTTTAGCACAGTGTAATAACTAACAAAACTTTCTGAACTTTGATGATGGAAAGCCATTTTATAAACAGCTGGAAAAAATGCCATTCAGTAAACTCATCTTTTTTTTTTTACAAACATTACCCATATGGATAGAGATAATGACCCCTGGTTGTTGAGGCTGTGGTGGTGGTGGCTGTGCCTCTGGCAGCCCATTTGTGAAGTCATCGTGAGGGACGGCATTGGCCATAGTTGTGATATCTTGTGACATAGTGGGTTGCACTGTGCTGGCCACACCTGCAGGTCCTAGAGTTCCCAGGTCACTACTGGGAACAGGATTGGCAACAGGATTACCGACCACTGGGGCAGATGGGGAGCCTGGCCCAGCAATCCAAAAAGGTGTAAATGCCTGAGACGTGGGTGGCTCGCCATTTGAAGACATTATGTCCCTGAAATTAAACAAAATTGAAAAAATAACTGCTTCAGAAAATATGTGGTGCTCAACATATTACACAAATTACCTATAATTAGCTGCTTAAATATTTCTTAAATTCATTAGCATGATAATAATAAAAGTATAGAGTATTAGTACAGTACTACAGCATAAAGAAAACTCTACTGGAGCTAAATTTCACGTATCGAACTTCTACACAGATTCCATAAGTAGTCTATAGGATGTAACCTCTTTCACTAATTGCACATAAAAGTGTGAGTTCGTAGGTGTGTTTAAAGAATCAAATATCATTAAAGGTCATCTTACACAGTACCGGGGATTTTAACTTAAGTAGTTCTCAGATGCATTCAGTCATAACCTCCTCAATAAAGATGAACTATGAGACACTTGCACAATGTATGGAAACTTATTTTGGAAACATTTCACTAGGAGCTTCATCAACCCAATACAGGGTAAGGTAAAACATGTAAATTGAGTATGTAGCAGGGCCATGCTTATACGGCAGGTGAGGTTCCAGGCTACTGCCGTAAAGCGAGCCATAAAGCAAATCACCCTTTTTTTCACTTTTAAACGCATAAAAAACAGAACATTCATTAATTACCTTAAAATATTTGTAGTCTTAATAATGTAGGATGAGAGGTGAGCAGTATTTATTTTAATACCATTGCATTAAACCAGGCTGCCCAGTTCATGTGGCATTTGTAGCTGAGTGGAGAAGAGCGTCACTTGGAAACCATGCCAGTCTTCCTATCATATTCTTTTCCCTTCATTTTCACACCGTTGTTTCAATAAAACAAATTACTTAGAATAGTGAATGTACTTGATAATTTTAGGTCAGATTACATTGCGTTCTATTATTCTATCTTAATTTCATAAAACTAATACCACTTGAACTTTTTATAACTTGTCAATTACAATTTTTTACCTTGTTAATGAATAATCTTGTCTCTTTTAACTTTTATCATATTAATTATGTATTTTAACCAATATTTTATACTAGAGTCCATTAAAAAATATATACCTTTGCTCTTATGTTTGCCCGAAATTCTATACATCCTTTGAGCTTTCAAATTATTGTGTATTGTTGTATAATGATTTTAAAATAAAAATTATTATTATTATTATTTGCTATTCTCATTTCGTTATGTTTGTTCTCATTTATTCTCATTTCGTGGTTCGTATGCTGGATTGCGTGCAGCCAGCAGTAACAGCCTGGTTGATCAGGCCCTGATCCTCCATGAGGCCTGGTCACAGACCGGGCCGCGGGGGCGTTGAACCCCGGAACTCTCTCCTGGTATAATACAGATCAGGGTAACCATACAAAGTGCATCTAATTTGATAATTAAAAAATTATATAAACAGCATTTCTGGCAAGTAAATGCCTCGTCCCTGATATCACAGAATCTTGTGTTTGTCCAAAAGTTTATTACTGATAATTTGTATAAAAAAAAAACTCACCCCAGTCTGAAATATGTAACTCATTGCTTTACAATTAATAATCTATTTCACAGCTTTAATTAAGAATTTATATAACGTTTTATCCCATAAAAGATGAAAAATGAAGCGTCAGGCGCGAGTATGAGAACACGCAGTTGTGTTGTATTTTCATATGATGTGGAGCAGTTTTCTATTGCTTCGTGTGTATTGTGTTGAAGCCCAGGCGGCAGCTACAGCCCCAGGCAAACCTCTCATACCTTACCATTTTTCCCCCGTACTCCGAATCACATTATCCAAAACTATTTATTAAAGGAGAGTAATATTAACGATACGTATATTAAACAAAAAATATTCCACAGGCAGGAATATTAGTTTTTAAGTCAAAAAATATTAGGACAAAATTTGAGAGGTGGTTACTACTGTCCCTGAGTCTACCCGCTGCCAGTTGTCCCAAGGACTGTGTTCTGCTGCTGACCCAGACTTGTTCTTCATATTGTAGTTGTTTTATAAGGTACATGCCTATGATGAGAATACTTTTTTACTTGCTCACTTCCTCGTTATCTAACATTTATATGCAAGAATCTTAGCCATTATTCAACTGGGCTTCTATATAACAAATTTGTTGGTCGATGACAAATAATAATAATAATAATAACTTTAAAATGTACATATTGAAATGCCTAGGCATTTCGGACAATAAAATAATGTAGATCTGACATTAATAACAATATTTAAGGCTTTTCTGGGTTATCCTAGGTAATTTACATATAGTACGTTACTTTGTAGGATAACGGTAATCACCTAAACTTGTGTATCTAAATAAACTTAACAGAAAAAAATTACAATTATGAGACAGAATATTTTGGTAATCATAAAATGTCACTTTCGTGCATCTGCGATTATACGCAATTCAAAATACATTTACTTATGGGTATTTTAACTACACCTGTATATGTCACAAATGAACAAAAGTGACCTACTATTTCTTACTATTTAAAAGGTAATAAGTAAGTTTATTTAGGCACAGGTACACATAAGTACATTTATCATAGTGTAAATTACCTAGGATATCAAAAAAAAAAAAAAAAAGCCAGTGACATTGGGGTCAAAGTCAAAGGCCCAATGTAAGTAAGTCACTAACATTTTCAGGTTATCCTAGGTAATTTACACCATGTATGATAACTGTACTTACGTGTACCTGTACCTAAACAAACTTACTAAAGTCATCGTATAGGAATGGGATGCAGCGTCTGTCTGTATCTCGCACCGAATATTTGGGGGGTCCTTCTGAGCTGCCTCTCCAACACCCCTCCCTTCTACCTCTCCCTAATTTCTCCCTCTCCTCCCCCACTCTTATCCCTCCCATTCTCCCAGCTAATACACTACAAGGAATACTACAGATTTTAATGTTTCTAGCAAAACTACAATATTTATTAAAACGAGACGAAATTATGTGACAATTTTCAAAAAGTAGTCAGGAGTATGAATGAAAACTTACGCTAGAGTGGGAAGTAGTGGAGGTTTTCAGTTATCATCAATACTCACACGGAGGTAAAATCTGTTCATTTCGTACAGAAGCAAGCAGATCGAAACAAAGGGAATGAAGATATAAGAAATAATCTGGGATAAACTTAAACTACTTAGCTATATTACACCATTCTATGATGCAAGTGTGTACATTTTGGTAAGAATAATTGGGCGTCTTGTGCGATAAAGAGGCGAGAGAGAGGTAGAGAGAATAAGCTTGAAGCAGCTGCCATCTCTTCAAGGCTTCGGACGGCAGCCATATTGGATCGGCCGCCCTGCCGACTGAAGCTAAGAGACACTGGGACGATAGGAATTGAGAATGTCAAATGAAGAAAAACTAAAATTATACAAATTCTGCGGTATATTTGATAGTGGTTCCGACTCCAACCAAATCTCTACAAATGACACTAAGTAATTCCGGCTTTTCTATGGCCTGGTAACTCATAAAATTAGAAAAAAACATCAAAATAAGAGACGGTGAAGCCCGGCTCGCGCTGATCACTACGTCCTTTTGCTTTTCACTTATTTTTCACTATAATATGTAACATTCGTATTGATACCCGGGAAAAGAGCGGGAGCGTGGCGGGAGAGAGACACGTGCTGGAGGTGGAGACTACTCACGGCTGCGTGTAGTGGTGGTGATGGTGGAGATGATAGTGATGGTGTAGTGGTGGTGATGGTAGTGGTGGTAGAGGCAAGCTGAGGAGCAGCAGCAGCAGCAGCACAGACTAGCTGCCTCCCGCCCGCCCCTGCCTCACCACTACGCCCTCTTCCGCCCGCACGCCCGCACTTGTCCTCCACAAGTCCCATGATGTTGTCACGCCCACATTTCCACATATATACTATGACCACACCTGTACCTCCATGGCTACACCTGACCACCCATATACATTACGCCCACATCTGTCTCACCCTTGTCCTACCACGCTCAAGCCTGTATCAACCTTTTCCCGCAACGCCCACAACTACCACATATAAGCACCACCACGCCCACACTTGTACCACCCATATATACCACCACGCCCACACCTGTCCAGCTCGTACCACGCCCACACATGTACCACCCATCCGTATCTCCTTTTGCTGACAATGCCAGAATTTGCATGCCAGTCATCCAACGAGAACACTGCAAATCTCCAAGCGGATATAAACCAAGTCTTCAAATGGGCTTCAGAAAACAATAAGTTCAATGAGGACAAATTTCAATTACTCCGCTATGGAAAACTTGAAATATAAACTGGACAGGAGCATGAAACAAATTCTAACTACACAAAAGAGCGAAAAACTACTGTGTAGGACCTTGGTGTGATAATATCAGAGAATCTCACTTATAAAGATCACAACAATGTCTCATGTCTGCTAGGAAAATGATAGGATGAATAATGAGAATCTTCAAAACAAGGGATGCCAAGCCAATGATCCTCTTTAAATCACTAGTTCTCTCTAGGCTGGAGTACTGCTATACAATAACGACCTCTTTCAAGGCAGGCGAAATTGCAGATCTGAAGAATATACAGAGAACTTTCACGGCACGTATAAATACAATAAAGCACCTTAATTACTAGGAACGTTTGAAGTCCCTTGACTTGTACTTCTTGGAATGCAGGTGAGAAAGGTGTATCATAATTTACATTAGTAGGACTAGTCCCAAATCTGTACACGGAAATCACTCCCTACGAAAGCAAAAGATTCGGCAGGTGGTGCAACATCCCCCCCCCCCATGAAAAGCAGGGGTGCCATGAATATATTAAAAGATAACACAATAAGTGTCAGGGGCCCAAGACCGTTCAACTGCCTCCCAGCATACATAAAGAGGATTACTAATAGATCCCTAGCTAGCTGCCTTCAAAAGGGAGTTGGACGGGGACCTAAAGTTAGTACCTGACCAGCCGGGCTGTGGTTCGTCCATTGGATTATGTGCGGCCAGCACTAACACCCTGGTTGATCAGACCCTGATCCACCGCGAGGCCTGGTCACGGACCAGGACGCAGGGACATTGATCCCCAAAACGTCCTCCAGGTATACCCAGCCTGTACCAGGCCCACACCTGTACCATTCAGCCTATACCACGCCCACATCTGTACTTCCCACATGTACTACATCAACATCTGTCTCATTCATGTACCGCGTCCACACCTGTATTATTACAATAGCTTTTATCAAGGATATATTCACTTTTCTGGTTCTTAATGCTCCTACAGAAAATACGTTACTTGTTAAGTGGATGAATTATTACAATCTGAAGTTTTACGACACAAAAGTTTTAAATTTCAACATACTTTACTTTGCTCAGCACTCCTATATACTGTCAAATAATTTACCTTTTTTACCACAACCTCGTTCTAATAAAATTATTCTAGAATATAAGTGGTAAAATAATTGCCTTACTTCTGTAGTGTAGCAGGATGCTGAATACAAGTTACCATTCAAGGGAGTGCCTTGATCCCAGTGAAAGGCTTTTGATCCGAGGAACTGGAGCTATCCTCTTGGGACAAACCTAATAACTTCCCAACACCTTTCAGGGAAGGTGTCTCGATGGTAAAGGAATTTCGATTTAAAGTTTTGGAGCCATTTTTCCCTTCAGATCAAGACAGTTTCCCATTCCCAAGACGTTGTATGACACCTAAGAGTTTAGCGTTTCCCCGATAAATATAATACCAGCCTCGCAAAGGCTACGACGTAAGTCTCTAATATAAGCTAGTGTGTGAGGTTATAAACAGACTAGAAAACAAATCTATAAATACAGGTTAGCAAGTAAGCCTATAAATAATAGGCAGCAAATAAATACAATAAGCTATAAGTGAGCTTATAAAAAATATAAACAAAAATATAAACAAAAGCCATAAGATTGAGTCTGTACAAAGCACAGCTTCCGGCATGATAGTGGCTTTCTTTGTTCCAGTCATGATATGTAAACACACATTGTAACCTTAGCAAAGAAATAAAAATTTTTTTTTTAAAGAATCTCACACATTTTTCCGCATTTAATTTGGAATGCATGTTTCATTTAAACGTGTAATAATAATAATATCTTAATTTACTACATGTATACAGACCATAGGTGACATCAGTGACATACTACTATATAGAAAATCAAACCATACCCCCGGCTGGGATTGAACCCGCGGTCATAGTCTCAAAACTCCAGCCCGTCGCGTTAGCCACTAGACCAGCTAGCCACAATAAGTGGCTAACGCGACGGGCTGGAGTTTTGAGACTCTATGACCGCGGTTCAATCCCAGCCGGGGGTATGGTTTGTTTGCAATCGTGTCATTACGATTTCTTAAGTCATATAGAAAGTCCCTTGTTATGCTCAGCATTTCGGGCAAATTAGGTCAGTGTCCCAGGATGCGACCCACACCAGTCCACTAACACCCAGGTACCCATTTTACTAATGGGGAACACAGACAACAGGTGGAAAGTAACACGCCCAATGTTTCTACTCTGGCTGGGAATCGAATTCAGGCCCTCGCCGTATGAAGTGAGAGCGTTAGCCACCAAGCCACCAGATTACTTACTGAGCTCCTCCTTGAAGACAGTTAGGGGTTTGTTGGTAATTCCCCGTTCTGCAAGAAGAAAGGGTATCGAAAAGTTGTGGTTCTTTTACACTTCTTAAGTTATTCACATTATTTATCAAGCTTCTGCTCCTCAAAGGATGTATCCCGTGCCGTCTGGAAAAGCCTCTTGCTTTCAAATGTAGTGATTTCGTGAGCAGGTTTGGGACAAATTCCTTTAGAATCTTCCATGTGCAGATTATGATGCATCTTTCTCGTATACGTTCTAAGGAGTACAATTTGAGGGACTTTCAAATGATTCCAGTAACTGAAGTGCTTGACTCAGTTTATATGAGCCTTGAAAGCTCTCTGTGCATTCTCCCGTAGCTCGACCGCTAGGGCACTCAGCTCACACACTGAGGTCCGGAGATCGAATCCCCGGTACGTGTTTCCTTAAGACACCTGTCGTCCATGTTCACCCATCAGTATAAAATAGGTACCTGAGTGTTCAGTCGGCTGATGTAGGTCGCATCCTGATGAAAAAACTAACCTAATTAACGGGAAATGCTCAGTATAACAAGCAACTTTCGATATAGTCGTATGTCATTGACGTCAAGCTAGGCCTGTATACCTTTGTACATGTATCCGTAGAAATAAAGATATTACTTCGCCCGCCTTGAAGAGGAGGGGGGCATTAGTACGATATAAAATTTAGTTCGGATTTTTAACCCGGAGGGTTAACCATCCAATAAAGCCAGTGAGTCATCGGAGACTATGTCTTATTTCTATTGGAGGTAATTTAATCTCATCCCTCAGGATGCGACCCACAAAAGTCGGCTAACATCCAGGTACCTATTTACTACTAGGTGACTAGGAGCAACAGGTGTAAGGAAATATGCCCATTACACCTGTGCTAGGGATTAATCCTGCTTCCTCAGTGAGAGCCGAGGACTACCAACGAAATCACAAGCAATGTTCCAGCCTAGAGAAATTGAGTAACCTTGAGAGTATGGTCACCGCCGTAGCATCTTTGAAAATTCTAGTTTTCCAACCTAGCATTTTTTGCATTTGCGATAAAACAGCGTTGCTGTAAGGACGAGTATAAATATTACGAGGCAAGATTTGATCGCTGTGCTATCAGAAAGGTATTCCCCACATCCCATAATCCTTGTACCTCAATATAAGCAAGAGGCATATAACTTACTTACTTACTTACTGGTGCAGCCAAGGGAGGGGGGGGTAAAGCCCCCCAGATGATAATACTCTTTCTTTATTTTTTCCAGTTAATGGCTAATTTTCCTTTTATTATATTGACCAGCAACCACGAAAGCAAAATAGGTTAAGTTATTTTAAGTTATATTTAAGTGTCAGGGGCCCGAGACTGTTCAACTGCCTCCCAGCACACATAAGGGGGATTACCAACAGACCCCTGGCAGTCTTCAAGCTGGCACTGGACAAGCACCTAAAGTCAGTTCCTGATCAGCCGGGCTGTGGCTCGTACGTTGGTTTGCGTGCAGCCAGCAGCAACAGCCTGGTTGATCAGGCGCTGATCCACCAGGAGGCCTGGTCACAGACCGGGCCGCGGGGGCGTTGACCCCCGAAACTCTCTCCAGGTAAACATACTGAAAAAGTTTTTAAAAACGATTGGTTTTAATTTTTCAGCATCATATTTTTTTTTAGTTCCTACCAGATTGAAATCCTGTCTTAAGCCTCCCTCAGAATAAAATCCTAACTGTGCCACTGCGCTTAAATCTTCCAGAAGCAGAGCGGCAGCTTGACTTCCTCAAGAAACCTAAGAGCTTTTCTTACAATCATGGGGGAGAGCTAAATCCGTAGGACGTTACAGCGCCTGGGGAAAAGGAAGGCAAATAGGTTTGATTCAATGAATGGGAGCACAGGTCCAAGTTCACCTAGAGATATTGCTCTGCCACACTTCTGAGAGGTCAATAACCCAATGATAAGCAATTTCTAGTCTTACGAACTTTAGCTCAACACACTAAATAGCCCTATTTAATTACAGTATCCCCCAATCAGAATTCTTTCATGTTTTTTCTTCCTCCAAGGCTTCAAATTTGCATCACAGGTATATTCTATGATGAGGAACGATCGAAATATTACTAGAGGTGCTAGATTTTTTTTAATGTTCATCTAAAACTCATGGGCCTCTTGAAATTGTCGATATCCAGCTCCTGGACCACTTTGGAAGGATATTACAATAATTATTGGGAAGAACTAAACCCATAGGGATCATGTAGAGCATGGGGAGCAGGAGGAAAGTTGGGTAGATTCAAGAAAGAATAAGTTCACTTCCTTGGATCAAGAGCTCCCCACCTGACTCAAGGCACAGCCACTGAGGTGGATATCGACAAGTCCAAGACTCTTTTGAGGTACTAAAGTAGTCTAGTACCTCAGCTTGACTTCTCAAAAGTGCAAAGGTTGGTAAATAAGATAATTTAGGTACAGGTACACTTAAGTACAATTATCATACATAGTGTACATTACCTAGGATAACCCAAAGAGTCTAAGTTACTTTATTATTATTAAATATTAGCCGGTATTCTCCCGGCCCGGGCCTTTTCCAAGTGGTGGCCCGGCCGAGTCTAAGTTACTATTTCCACTGGGGTCTGTTCAGGACAAGCAAATTAATGTACCAAAAAAAATGGCACATTCTGAAAAAAAATAAAATTTGCACCTAAAAATTATTATAATAAAAAAGAAGCGCTAAGCCACAAAGGCTATGCAGCTTGCACCTAAAAAGTTTAATATAATTTCGAAGGTTGCGTTATAGCTGGTAGGCCTCTTAATGGAGGTGAGCTGCAACTATAATTAAGGGTTTAGATGCAGCTACTAGTCCTCTTGTGTTAGTCTTCATACAGTGAATTATATGACTTCTCTTGGATCGCTAAGCAAGTCTGGTTATTATTATTATGTTTAATATACTGACCATTATAAGTTTATCTCACAATAAATCAAACAACACTCACGTGTACCATAAATCCCACTATACAAGAGGGATGGTACAGTGGAACTCTCCTCTCCAACACGATTCTCTTACACCATCTATCACTATTTCCTTTTTAAATGATGAAGGGAGATGCTGGAACTTAAACAAGTCTAGGAGAGAGAGAGAGTGTAACACATACATCCCCCACAACTGTCAGATACACACTAAACACATGCTAGTCAACACAGCTGATCACTGGCCACGCCCACCTCGCTGCCTCATTGGTTAACACTACAACACACCTAACTTATTACTACTATTATTACTATTACTATTAGTGTTAGTAGTGGACAAGCGCTAAATCCGTAAGGGCCATACCGCGCCTCGGGAAGGGGGGGGGGGCACTAGCAGGCAATCTGGTTTGATATGAGGAAGGGGAGAGCAGTTACAATTACTCGGATCAGGACCCCAATGGAAATAAGTAACTTTGATTTTTTAGGTTATCCTGAGTAATTTACATTATGTATGATGATTGTACTTCTGTATAGCTGTGCCTAAATAAACTTACACCAGCATCAAGGTACTTCCCCCCTTGAAGGGGAGCTTAATATCGCTGATTTCCTCTACCTTATTATTGATTTACTTTTTTTCACTATGCTTAATCATGTGTTTTAATAAGGTTGTGATCGTAATGACAATGAATGATGGTTCATTCATGATGGGAAGTAATTCAAAGATCACGTTCACGGAGTTATTTATTTACACAAGTGAAATAACTTTAGTATGAAACCTTAAAAATAAATACCTAGTTTAAATAATTTTATGTTGAATTTTACTACTATTACTACTATTAGTGCTACTGCTAAGACTATACTATGCTGCTGCTGCTGTATAACCTTTTCGCCTAATTTGATATTATTAGTAGTAGTTAGTGATATTATTAATAGTAGTAGTAATACTACTACTACTATTGCTACTACCACTACCAGTTCTGCTACTACCACCACTACTAGTGTTACTACCGGTTCTAGTGTTACTACTACCACTAATAGTGCTACTACTACCACTAATAGTGTTACTACTACCACTAATAGTGCTACTACCACTAATAGTGCTACTACCACTACTAGTGTTACTACAGCTATTACTATTAGTATTATTGCTACCTGCTAATACTACTACTAGTACTAATTACTACTACACTCACAGAAAAGCACTGACCTTGCAGGGGTCGTACAGTACCAGAGGAATAGGTGCGATGTAAGGATGACAGTAACTCCTTGGATCAAGAGCCTTTTGGCATCAAGACAACCCCCACCACTTGCAGCGTTAGGGCACGTGAGGAAAGTAACTGGAGGTACCCTCCTCTTCCTCTGATCAACCCTTGTTACCCCTCATCCCCTTGTGTTCCCAATCAGTTTGATCCTCATTCGGGTTTAGGTCCAGCTCAATTATTATTATTATAATTAAAAAGAAGCGCTAAGCCACAAGGGCTATACAGCGAGGTCAAGCTCAAACTTTTGGATCAAGAGCCTTAATTGGCATCAAAATATTATAATATAGCAACCTATAAAAATCGTATATACGTAGTATAAATTATTCAAAAAGCACTAAATCTGTGTGTATTATTATTAAATCAAAACTAAGCACTAAACCCACCTGGGTCATACAGCACTGGTGTGAATTGCTGTACAATTCTGAGCACTAAACCTGTAAGGGTCACAGCAACTTAGGAATGGGAGGTAATTATCTGATCCAAGGGAGGGGAGGATAGTTCCAACTCTTAATAGCTTCTCAAGGCATCCCATCTTGAAGGATATGTTGTAGTATTTAGTGGGAAGCAATTAACTTGTAAAGGTCATACATTATTATATTAAGGAGGAAAGTACTAAACCTATAGGGGTTATCACAGTGAATGGCACAAATCAGTAGTTTTAATATTTGAAGAGCATTTTAACCATATATATTGTTCTATCCTCTTGGCAATAATAAACAAATTGGCATACATTATATACAAACTCTCCCAGGCAGGCAAGGAATAGAAACAAGAAAATGAAGACAAAATTAACATAGCAAAAACTGCTGGTATAAATCCTCACATTTTTCTTTTTTAACATATCAGCCGTTTCCCACCGAGGCAGTGTGACCCAAAGGAAAAGAAAAAACTTTCATCATTAAACACTTTCACCATCACTCATACATAATCACTGTCTTTGCAGAGGCACTCAGATATGACAGCTTAGACATCCCTCCAAACTGCCAATATCCCAAATCCCTCCTTTAAAGTGCAGGCATTGTACTTCCCATTTCCAGGACTAAAGTCCAGCTAACCGGTTTCCCTGAATCCCTTCACAAAATATTACCCTGCTCACACTCCACCTCCCCTCAAGGAAGGTTCCTTGATGTTGGTGAGGGGCTCTTGATTTAGGAAATTGGATCTGTGCTCGTTCCCCGAATTAAGCCTGAATGCCTTCCACATCCCCCCCCCATGCGCTGTATAATCCTCCGGGTTTAGCGCTTCCCCTTGATTATAATAATAATAATGCTCACACTCCAACAGCTCATCAGGTCCCAAAAACCATTTGTCTCCAGTCACTCCTATTTAACATGCTCACACAAGCTTGCTGGAAGTCCAAGCCCCCCCTTAATCCAACCTTTTCAGGGATGACCCCTACCCTTCCTTCCTTCCCCTACAGATTTATATGCTCTCCAAGTCACTCTACTTTGTTCCATTCTCTATATATGACCAACCCACCTCAACGGCCCCTCTTCAGTCCTCTGATTAATACTTTTAGTAACTCCACACCTCATCCTAATTTCCACACTATGAATTCTCTGCATAATATTTACACCACACACTGCCCTTAGACAGGACATCCCCACTGCCTCCAGCTGCCTCCTCGCTTCAGCATTTACAACCCATGCTTCACACCCGTAAGTGTTTTGGTACCACTGTACTCTTGTACATTCCCTTCTTTGCCTCCATGGATAACATTTTTTGTCTCCACAAACACCTCAATGCACCACTCGCCTTTTTTCCTTCATCAATTCTATGGTTAACCTCATCCTTCATAAACCCATCTGCTGACAAGTCAACTCCCAAATATGTGAAAACACTCGCTTCTTCCATATTCCCTTCCTCTAATGTGATATCCAGTTTTTCTTTACCTAACTCATTTGATACCCTCATCACCTTACTCTTATCTTTGTTCACTTTCAGCTTTCTTCCTTTACACAGCATCCCAAACTCATCCACCAACCTTTGCAACTTCTCTTTAGAATCTCCCAAAAGCACAGTATCATTGGCAAAAAGTAACTGTCAACTCCCATTTTTGCATTTGATTTTTCATAATCCCACCCCACTCCCCAATACCCAAGCATTTACCTCTTTTATAACCCCATCTTTAAATATAGGTTAGCATGCTCTACGTGGAAAAGGAGTGCTGATATCAGGATAAAACTGTAAAGGACGAGTTCATGTGCGAAAGGAGGAAATTAATGTTGGTACAATAAGTAAAAACATAAAATACAAATAATTCTTTATTCAAGATCAGAAATTTTAATGGACAATGACACTCAAGATTCATCCACAATCATACCAGATCATCTAATAATCTTATACAAGTCATGTGAAATGAAGCAATCTACATGGTTCAATATAAATATATGGACAAACTGTGCCAACAAAATATATTAGACCCTCATTAATACAATGAAGTACATGTACAAAATATTGAATTTCACAAAACAATTTCACCTCTTGATTAATTACCAGTTGACGAGTAGTAGTTTATAAACTTATGATTTATTGAAGTACATAGATTACATGCAAATATTTTAATCTAAAAATTTAGCACCAATTTCAAATATTTTACCATTTTAGGTAAATGCTCTTTTGTAATCAAATATTATTACACATTTTTAATTGTTCTATTCATTTCTATAAAAAAAAATTCAGAATTTAATTTGAGAAGTATATTTTGTATGAACCCTCTAGCACAAAAAAAGTCATATCATTGAAAATTATTCAGAGTATTTAAATTTGTTAACTATTTTACATGTAATGTATTACTGTAAAAACCCATGCCAAACAAATCCACAACATACCCATTAAACATCACAGTGGAAAAGCAAAGCAAAGCTTTTTGTACAAAATTAAACCTCATTTGATACCTGCAAAACATTCTCCTTTTCCCTTAGAAAATCTAACCAGCTACATTATTAAAAATTTGTTTTAAATATGAATCCTTTATGTGCTAATCTTCCACCAGGTATTACAACTAATTGTATAGACCTCTATAACTAAAAATTAATTCCTGGATAATGTGCTCATTTCTAATATTGTTATGTTAGCTTGCAGTTAAAAGAACACACACATTTTAAAAAGAAAACAAATAATAATGTACATCTATCTTCTTGTCAAATTAACCTTTTGAAGACAATGACTGTACAATAACATAAGCAATGATAAACTCACATGAAGAAATTAAAACAAGGTAAAAGAGCGAGACCAATATATACACTGTATTTCTTACCTTCCATTTTTCTCCATGTGAGCCTGCTTGTACCACTGGCCAGTATTTATTATACTTTGTGTTGGAATAAAGTAATGGTGTTACAGTATATAGCCAGTCAAGATAGCATAGGTCATATTCCAGATTTTATATGAAATACTGTCTACATACATTATACTGTACGTATATACATAACGTTTAAATAAAACTTGTGCACTTCTTACCAAAAATGATCACTGTGCATTAAAAGGAAGTAAAAACTTTTACGTTTCCTTCCTCATAATCGTGGTATTGGATCCTAGGTTCAAGTAACCATTTATACCGCTGTACTTATGAAACTAAGTGAAACTCTTCAACCATTCCATGTTTGTGTGCACTACCTATTTTGTTCTTAATCTTGCCATAATACTTTTGCCAAATTATAAAATGATGCAAGATGAAAGTGTTAATTTAAATTGTGTATTAGTCCTTTCTTGGTAAATTAAGAACTCTGTAGTCATCTATTCAAGTTTTGTAATAAAAAACACTTGCAGAATTTTTAAAGTGAAAATATACTTGGTTCACCTTTTCCCTGGAGAAAAAGTATGAAACAATTGTAGCAATAATTTGCCAATTGAGATTTTTTTAACCACTCGAGTTAACATGATAAAACCTGACTAAGATAAATTTATAAATCGTAATCTATATTAATATTCGAAACTGCCTTTCAATTACTTCAAAGCTGAGTAAAACATTGTCATTAGTTGCTTATTTAACAAAGAAAGATATCTGAAATTTGCCAGAAGGTATATTATATAAAATAATAGACCATATTTAATTAAAAACCATGCCACTCTTTAATTATAAAATGAAAGGACAAAAAATCTAGTTTTTTTTTTTTTGAATTTTAATGGCATTCAAAGAGGTGCTTCCCAATATTGAAACACCTTGATATATGATATCCTTTCCAGAGATTCTTTTTTCACTCTATGAGTTTCTTGGCTTTGAAGAACTTGCGGAGGTAGAGAACCTGCCAGGTTGCCAGACCAATGAGGCAGCACAGTGAAAACAGAGACAAGTACAACACTCGGGAGTTAGTGGACTCTGAAAAAGTAAATATTATTCTGAAACTGCTCACATATAAGTAGTAAAGATGTACATATATAGGCACAAGTACAGGAGGGCCCAGCTTTAAGGCGTTTCGGTAATACAGACATTTCAAATTATGACCAAAATTCGTTATACAGCCTTCCCCCCAATCTGACTCACTAATTCAGTCTTCGTGTGTCACTGTTTGTTTACGTCCTCCACAAAATCTGCGTCTCTCCATTATGTCTGGAAACTTTCCAAAATTTCAAGTGTTTTAAAGTTATTGCATACAGTGGACCCTCGACCAACGATGGCATCGATTAACGATAAATCCGACCAGCGATACATTTTAACGCAAAAATTTTGCCTCGACTAGTGCTAAAAAACTCAACCAACACTAATCGTTCCGTCTTAGACGCGTCCACTTCTGGCCAGTGTTTACAAGCCAGCCAGCCACTGCGGTCGCTTCCAAGCATACAATCGGAACATTCATATTATCACAGCCTTTTTAGTGATTGCACCTGCAAAATAAGTCACCATGGGCCCCAAGAAAGCTTCTAGTGCCAACCCTACAGGAAAAAGGGTGAGAATTACTATGGATATGAAGAAAGAGATCATTGCTAAGTATGAAAGTGGAGTGCGTGTCTCCGAGCTGGCCAGGTTGTACACAAAACCCCAATCAACCATCGCTACTACTGTGGCCAAGAAAACAGCAATCAAGGAAGCTGTTTTGCCAAAGATGCAAATATGTTTTCGAAACTGAGATCGCAAGTGATAGAAGATGTTGAGAGACTGTTACTGGTGTGGATAAACGAAAAACAGATAGCAGGAGATAGCATCTCTCAAGCGATCATATGTGAAAAGGCTAGGAAGTTGCATGAGGATTTAATTAGAAAAATGCCAGCAACTAGTGGTGATGTGAGTGAATTTAAGGCCAGCAAAGGTTGGTTTGAGAGAGGCATGGTGAGGCTGCCAGTTTGGACCAAAAAGCAGCTGAAAAATATGTGCAGGAATTCAAGGAGTACATAGACAGTGAAGAATTGAAACCTGAACAAGTGTTTAATTGTGACACTGACAATGTTGTGAAACACTTTAGGAATGTCATAAAGAAACGGGAGGTACAGGCCTCTATGGAGAGATATGTTGTGCAACAGAGGTCCAGTGACTCAAGCTGGTCCTAGTGGCATTAAAAGAAGAAGGGAAGTAACCCCGAAAAAGGACTTGCCACCTCAAGTCTTAATGGAAGGGGATTCCCCTTCTAAACACTAACACCATCAACACTCTCCCCTCCTCCCATCCCATCAGTCATCACCAGATCTTCAATAAAGGTAAGTGTCATGTAACTGTGCATGTCTTCTTCAGTTTGTGTGTATTAAAATTAACATTTCATGTGGTAAAATTTTTTTTTCAATACTTTTGGGTGTCTTGCACGGATTAATTTGATTTCCATTATTTCTTATGGGGAAAATTAACTCGACTAACGATAATTTCGATTAACGATGAGTTCTCAGGAACGGATTAATATCGCTGGTCGAGGGTCCACTGTATTTTATATACATTTTTTTTTAACACGTCAGCTGTTTCCCACAGAGGCAGAGTGACCCAAAAAGAAAGAAAAAAAGCTTTCATCATTCAACACTTTCATCATCACAGACCGGGCCGCGGGGGCGTTGATCCCCAGAACTCTCTCCAGGTAAACTCCAGGTAATCACTGTCTTTACTGAGGTGCTCAGACACGACAGTTTAGATGTCCCTCTGAGCTGCCTTGGTCATTTCGTGAGAATGTAACAAAGTAGAATGACTTGGAGAGCATATAAATCTGTAGGGAAAGGAAGGCGGGGTAAGGGTTGTCCTCAAAAAGGTTGGAGGGAGGGGGTAAAGGAGGTTATGTGGGTGAGGGGCTTGGACTTCCAGCAAGTGTGCGTGAGCGTATTAGATAGGAGTGAATGGAGACTAATGGTTTTGGGGACCTGACAAGCTGTTGGAGTGTGAGTAGGGTAATATTTTGTGAAGGGATTCAGGAAAACTGGTTAGCCAGACTCAAGTCCTGGAGGTGAATAATACAATGCCTGCAATGTAAAGGAGGGGTTTGGAATACTGACTGTTTGGAGTGACATCTAAACCATCATATCTGAGCACCTCTTCAAAGACAGTGATTATGTGTGAATGATGGTGAATGTGTTTTTTTTTTTTTCTGGATGGGGGGGGGGGGTCACCCTGCCATGGTGGGAGATGGCCAGCATGTTGGGAGGGGAAAAAAGCAGACAAAGTGACTTATATCCAGATACCTGACTGAAACACAATACTACTCTCAGCTGAGTACAGCACCATACATTGTTCATGACCTGATTAACAGGGAGGCGGAACTGCAATCTAGAACAATAATTAGACAGAATGTATTAATTTACAAGTACCAGAGAAAAGCTTGGGGAATACAGTTGACGTTGAACAAGACATAAGTTATGTCCCTAAAAACAGGTTCCTTCTGCAGAAAAATGTATTAACCAAGTTGAAGAACATGTATGAAAAATAGGTTACATTCCTGAGACCTCCAGAAATGCCAAACAAATGTTTTTTTATTCTTTATTACATTAAAAATAATTTAGTTTCAGAATAAATCCAAACAATGCATGACATCTATGCTGAGAATGCCAGAGGCATTAAATCAAAGATAAGCAGCAAAAATTTGGTTTCTTGGGAGTCATCTAAATAAAGATTGGTTAAATAACTCTATGTTGTTTCCATCTTACCGTTGGTGTCCCTCATGTCCTCTTCACGTTGACGCATGTATGAGAAGTCTTGTACAATGCTCTCACTAAGATCTTCCAGACGTTTCAGTTCAACCTCAAGAGGTTTTAGCTTGGCTGCTTCGCCCAACTGTATGTTGAGAAAACAATAAGTCAAAATTAATTAATAGTGGCATATAAAATTATGGAAAAAAGTTCCATAAAATCTTATATCACCACTGCCACCACAATTTATTAATTACCCTCTACTTTAAATTTAAATTACTACTATTATATAAAAACCAGTCCTAATTAGTACCATAGGTTAGTTTTTGTTAGAAACATACAGCAAAAAGTCTGCATAAAGGCTGGATGTTCAGCAAGGAACATAAAAGAAACACTGTCTGTTTATAAATTCAAGTCTCTTCTTAAAAACCACTTACTCACCCACAACTAAATATTATTATTATTATAATCAAAAAGAAGCGCTAAGCCACAAGGGCTATACAGCGCTGCAGGGTAGGGAAGGAAGCAAGGGAATTGGATGGCAGAAGGGAGGGGGGATGATCAGCAGGTTACAGAAAACAGCGGGGCAGGGGATAGTACGGGGGTAGAGGGTAGCAAGAGATTCAAGTAGAAAGGGCTGAAAGTATCAGAATTTGTGAAGTAAGTCAGTTGTTGTCAAAAAGTCAATGAGAGAGTCCGGATGAAAGGTGGGTCCATCAGCGAGAAGGGAAGGTAAAGAGAGAGCAGCGGGGCGAAGACGACGACAGAGGTAAATTCTGCGTGCTCGTTGATAAAGTGGGCAGTCCAACAGAATGTGGCTGACTGATAATGGAGCTTGGCAATTCTCACAGAGAGGAGCAAGACGCCTCTCCATGAGATATCCATGAGTAAGACGAGTATGGCCAATGCGAAGACGGGAGAGAGTAGTCTCCCAACCTCGACACTGGTGATAAGAAGACGGTCAGTAACCTATACTCAGTTTAATAGACTGAAGTTTGTTGCCGAGCATAGTAGACCAACGTTGTTGCCAACGGGTGTGAAGGTGGGAAGATATTACAGCAAAATAGTCCGTACATGGAATACCTCTATAAGAAACTGGTAGGTCATGTACTGCTGACCGCGCAGCAGTGTCTGCCTGTTCATTGCCCTGTACGTCAACATGACCAGGGACCCAACAAAAAACAATATCTTTATGCTTGGTAAAGATGCGGCGTAGCCAAAGTTGGATACGGAGGACTAAGGGGTGAGGTGTATCAAATTTTTGTATAGCCTGTAAAGCACTAAGGGAGTCTGAGACAACCACAAATGATGACACAGGCATAGATGCAATACGGATAAGTGCTGTAAGGATGGCATATAATTCAGCAGTAAAAATACTAGCCGAAGATAGTAAATGCCCTTGTACGACGCTGTCCGGAAACACTGCTGCGAATCCTACGCCGTCAGAAGACTTAGAGCCATCTGTGTACACAGCAAAGGCATGAGAATGAGAGTGAAAGTGGTCAAGAAAAAGAGAGCGGGAAGCGACCGTAGACAGTTGGGCTTTCGAACAAGGGAGGGAGAAAGAACAGACTCGAACAGCTGGAACTTCCCAGGGGGGTAGGGAAAAGTGAGATGCTACATGTACATAGAAAGGTGGTAGTTGAAGAGAAGACAAGAGCGAATGAAGGCGAAGAGAGAAGGGACGGAGTAAGCAGGGGCGGCGAACAAATAAAGAATGTCTACTAATATCAGTGACCATTCTATAAATGGAAGGATTGCGGAGATCATGAGAGCGTACATAGTAGCGCAGGCAATGGGCATCACGGCGATCGGATAAGGATGGAACGTTCGCTTCTGCATAGAGGCTTTCGACAGGGGAAGAGCGAAAAGCACCAAGGCATAAACGTAATCCTTGGTGATGAATGGGGTTAAGGCTAGAGAGAGTAGCAGGAGATGCCGCTGAATAGATCTGGTCACCATAATCAAGTTTCGATAAAATAAGGGTGGAATGTAGGTGAAGGAGGGTTCGACGATCAGCTCCCCACGAAAGATGAGCAAGGGTTTTAAGAAGGTTCAGCCGGCTGTGACAAGTTGCCTTCAGAGAGGTAATGTGAGGTTTCCAGGATAACCTACGATCAAAGAGGAGGCCCAGAAACTTGACTGTATCACGTTCAGGGATACGGGAGCCATAGAGGTACAAAGGATGATCGGAGATGACAGAGCGTCTAGTGAAAGTGATTTGGTGGGTTTTAGTGCTGGAAAATTTAAACCCATGCGTGGTGGCCCAATTGGAAACACGGTCGACTGCACGCTGGAGAGAAACTGTAAGGAGGTGACAGTCAGCGCCTGCACAGGCAATAGCGAAGTCATCAACATAGAGTGATGACCAAATATTTGATGGAAGACTAGAGGCCAAATCATTAATAGCAAGGAGAAAAAGTGTTGTGCTCAAAACACATCCCTGGGGGACACCTTCAGCTTGGATAAAGTCCGGGGAGAGCACATTATTAACCCGAACACGGAAATGCCTGTCAGTTAAAAAGTTCTTAAGGAATGATGGTAGATTGCCTCGAAGGCCTAAGGAGTGGGCTTGGGCTAAAATATTATACCTCCAAGTTGTGTCATATGCCTTCTCAAGGTCAAAAAATATGGCAATAACTGAGTGGTTATTCGCAAAGGCATTACGAACATACGTATCCAAGCGCAGTAAGGGGTCTATGGTAGAACGTCCCTTACGAAAGCCATATTGACGAGTGGAGAGACTGTTGTGTGTCTCTAAATACCACACTAAACGTCTATTTACTAGACGTTCCATTACTTTGCAAACTGCACTGGTAAGAGCGATGGGACGATAGTGGGAGGTTTCATGTCCCGTAGTGCCTGGTTTGCGGAAAGGGAGAACAATGGCGGATTTCCACAGCTGTGGAAGAACTCCTTGTGACCAAATAAGATTGTAAAGGCGTAATAGGACTGCAAGGGCTGACTGATGTAAATGTTGTAGCATACGAATATGAATGTCGTCGGGCCCAGCTGCCGATGATCGACAAGCTGAGAGTGTTGCCTCCAGTTCTTGAAGTGTAAAAGGCACATTATACTGTTCTTCTCTGAGAGAAGAAAAGTCCAAGGGTGCTAACTCTCTGGCAGACTTTGAGGAAAGAAATGAGGGGCATAGATGGAGTCCCTGAGAAATACGGACCAGATGATTGCCAATTTCATTGGCAACATCTAGTGGGTTTGCTATATCAACACCGGCAACCCGCAGAACAGGAGCCGGGTCAGGAGAATATTTACCACTCAGTTTTCGTACTTTTTTCCAGACTGCACTCATAGAGGAAGCAGAGGTGATGGTGGAGACATAATCTCGCCAGCAAGTGCGTTTAGCGTCACGGATGACACGGCGAGCGATCGCACGCTTCTGTTTAAAATCAAGGAGTCGCTCTGTGGTTCTATTGTACCGGTACCTGCCCCATGCAGCGCGTTTCAAACGTACTGCACGAGCACAAGCAGGAGACCACCAAGGCACGCATTTCTGAGAATGCCTGCCCGAAGTTTGGGGTATAGAATGAGAAGCTGCGGTGAAAACGGAGGACGAGAAGAGGTGTAAAAGCTCATCGATGGAGGACGAAGAAGGAACCTCTTTAAAAACAGTCAGGTGTGAGTAAAGGTTCCAATTTGCCCGATTAAATTGCCAGCGTGGGGTGCGAAGAGGTGGCGAATATGAAGGGGAAGTAAGAATGATTGGGAAATGATCACTGTCATGTAAGTCCGGGAGAACAGACCAAGTGAAGTCTAATGCGGCGGAGGAAGAGCAAACTGAGAGATCGATGCAAGAGAGAGTACGAGTCCGAGGATCAAAATGGGTGTGAGTACCTGTATTTAAAACATGGAGGGGGTGGGTGGCAAGAAAAGCCTCTAACTGAATTCCACGGGAATCACAGTGAGACCCCCCCCAGAGGAAATGGTGGGCATTAAAATCACCAAGTAACAGAATCGGTGGCGGTAATGACGAAACAAGGAAGGCAAAATCCGGAATAGATAATGCCCGAGAAGGAGAGAGATATAAAGAACAGAGCGTATACCACCTATGTAAGTGGATACGGGCTGCTGTGTAATGCAGCGAAGTATGAACAAATAGCTGATGGTACGGAATATCAGTGCGGAGAAGAAGGGCACTTTCATTAAAGGTCCCATCAGGAAAAGGATCTGAAGAATACAATAAATTATAGCCTGAGATGTGAGAAATAACAGCAGAGTGTAATTTTGGTTCCTGTAAGCAAACACCAACAGGGGCAAACTGGGAGAGTAACATCTGAAGCTCACCCCGATTACCCCTGAGGCCGCGTATATTCCACTGTAAAAAGGCCATGATTGGCAATGATAAAGATACTTGAAATCCGCAGGTAAGGGTTCCTACGGACTAGAAGGGTTAGAAAAGTCCACATGCGGAGGCAGTGGAAAATGTTCAAGCAGCGAAGGAACGGTGCGCTGTGAAGAAAGGAGTTGCGCAGATGGAGCAGAGGAGAGAGAAAGAGCGGAAGGTGGATCAGTGTCCATTGATGGTTTGGTCTCTGCAATATATTCAGAGATTGCTTCAAGTGTTTCGGAATTCAGAGATGTCGTATGGGAGACAATATTGGGAATGGTAGGGGGAGGATGAGTAAAGATTGGAACTGTATTGGACTGTACCAAGGTAGGGGGGGGCGAAAGGGTGGAGGGAACTGGAGAAGCGTGGCAGGGGACAGAAGAGACAGGAACCTGGGAGGTGGCAGAAGAGGAAGAAACTTGGGAGGGAACAGGGGAGGAAGGTACATTACGAGGAGGAGGGTGAACCTCTGCATTTGTAACTGAGCCAGTGAGAGGGGAAGAACTAGGGACAGAGACAGGGAGGGTAAAATGAGGAGGTGGAAGATGGGTAGGAGGTGTTACCGGACCTTTTTTTGACTTTTGAGAAGTAGAGGGACGATTGGGAAGAGGTGTCGTACGAGGTCTCGTCGATACTGAGGCTTGTAAGAGAGAACTCGAAGAAGCGAGATTAGACTGAGGCGTTGAAGTAGGGACGTCTGAGCCGAGGACAGCAAAAGGATTAGATACAGGAGTGATTATGGGAGAGGTAACCACAGAGGTGGGTGTAGAAGATGGGATACCAGAAGTGGGGGGACGTTTTGAAACACGGGAATAAGAAACACGTGGGAGTCTCCCTTGGAGGCGGAGATGAGAAACTGCCATGGCATAAGGGAGACCTTCTGTCTCTTTGAGGTAACGGATTTCCCGCTCGTTTAAATAGACCTGACAACGGCAAGAGTACGAAGGGTGAGCCTCATGACAGTTAAGGCAAGAGGGAGATCGATTGCAAGACGTATTAGAATGGTCATCGGCACCACAGACTGGGCATTCGGCGATAGATCTGCAATATTTCGCTGGATGGCCAAATCGCCAGCAATTTCTACACTGTTGTGGTGTAGGGATCACCTTTTGAACTTGTAACCGATGTCCTGCTATATAAACTGAGGATGGGAGTTCTCGGCTGTCAAAAGTTAAACGAGCCACATTGCTAGGGTATCGTCTCCGCCCACGGGCAGGAAGAACGTAAGTGTCTACCTTGAGGATTGGGAGATCTTGGAGTTCCAGCTGTTCTAGAATGTCGGTGCCACATGTCTGGAAATTTTGTTGAACTATGGTATGGGGCAGAATGACGGTACCACTACAAGAATTGAGGGAATGATGTTTTTCAAGGGTGACAGGAACAGTATGTATATGGGAAAGACGAGAGAGCTCACGAGCCTGGGTAGCATTCTGTACGGTAATGATGCGCGTACCGCTCTTAAGAGCATGAAAAGAAATATCTTTACCAACATGGCGTAGGAGTGCCTTGCCAATACTATGGTCAGAAAGATAGGCAGTAGAGGAAGTTGGTCGTAAAGTGAAGAATTTAGTCCACTGTTCAGTCTGAAACCGAGCGTGGAAAGGTAGTGAAGGACGTGTCGATCGTTTCTGAGAAGAACGAGGTGAAGGTGGAGAAGTATCATCAGCAGGTAATAGTCGTTGACGTTTAGGCGTGGGACCAGAGTTGGTCCGACGTGGAACGGGTCGGCGATTTGAAAATTGCCGCACCGTAGAGGGAGAGGCCGGAAGCATAGTCAGAGGAGAGCGAAGGTCTGATAAATCGAAGGAGTCAGTCGAGGCCTCAGTACCTGAAGCGGGTGAGGAAACAGCACCGGCAATAGGTACAGAGGCATGAGGAATGTCTGAAGAGTGGTCCAAAGACGAGGCGGGGTCAGAACGGGGTGCGGTATCAAGAAGGGGCCCGGGGGTACCAGGTTCATGGACTAGGGCTGCCATGGTTAGGTTACTTCTTTCTTTTTGTTTTTAAGAAAAAAAAAAGAAAGAAGAAAAGAAAATAAAAATAAAAAAAAGAAAAAAAAAGGGGGGACCGGGGAGGGATAGGTCCTAGGAGGAATGAAAGGGCCAGAAATCACCCTCCGCGCCCAAGAGGACCTCAGCACCGCAAGTAGCGCAGATGCAGCATGGAACCCGTGCCATACCCTACCCATCATGCTAGTAAACTAACAATCCGGGATAGCAACCTCACATCTGCCGAGCTACCTCGGTGGACAAAAGAGAGGGCGGCCGGATATCCGCCACAAAGCATACCTCCTTCGGCCACCACCCCCGGAATCCGAAAGGTGGCTTCCAGAGATACACTCGTCGCCCGAAAGACACCCAAAGCTACTCCGGGATACCGGAGAGGGATCGGGACATCCCCAGGCGATCCAGATTCCACGGCAAACTACGCCACCGCTAAGAACCTCAACGGAATGGGATGGACCCCGGTATCCTTTCTCCTACCCAGGAACTAGCGCGCCTGTGGGAGAAATCCCAAAGGACAAAAAGAGGAAGGGCAAAAGGGAGGAGTGGGGAGGAGGAGGAGGAAAGGAAAAAGGGGAGGATGGGGAGGATGGGATAGGGGAGGGGAGATTGGGGGGTAATTAGGTTCGGTCTGAGGAAGAAGACCGATAGGTCTAATTCCTCAGACCAAGAGCCTCTTCACCACGCCAAGGAGCCCCCCTTGAAGAGGCCACAACTAAATAAATACTGCATAACTGTATCTTATAAATTATAACCTGTGACCCTTTCAAACTTTGTTTTTTTTATTACATTACCTAATAGAATACTGCATTCTCTTGAATGCACAGTAACTCATCAAATGATCATAAGATCTGTCTTTGAAATACACATTTGTGCTAAATTGTTACTTGTTTACTGTCATTTTTACCACTGAATATATCATTGCTTAGTTAAGCTTCAGTTAATTTTAAGCCTGCCCATAATGTTCTGCATACAAGGGGCTTTTGGCATGTACACTTAACCACTGTATTTCTTTGTACATCTATGTATCATGTCCAAATTAATAATAACTAAATAAAAAAGGAAGGCAGAGTAAGTGTATAGATGTTGTAGATGTCAGAAGTGGATTGTGTGTGCTCTCTGACAGAACAGTTTAATATATGGTGACCTGACAGTGTGACCTGGGAGTCCTTGCAGAGGTATTCATATGCAAGGAGCGTGTCCAATTTATAATCGCTCAAGTGTAGTTACCCCTCCCCCCCACACGACAACAATGGAAAGAAGATGGCCAGGAACATAAAAGATAACCCAGAGAGTTAACCACCCAGAAAAATGCAATAAAATCTGAATGTTATTGGAGATTTTGGTGTTATTTCCACTTGGATTCTTTAATCTTCTCTTCCAGGATACAGTCCACTAACACCCAGATATCTATTTACTGCTAGGTGAATAGGGGCAACAGGTGTACGAAAACATGCCCAAGGGTTTACCCATGCTGGGATCAATCCTTGATCGCTCAGTGTGGCTGAAGGATGCTATAAACTGATTTGATAGGATTTTTTTTTTCTTCCCCATGTCTACAACTTTTATTACTACTAATATTTTTATTACATTCCCTGGTGAGCACTAAACCCTGAAGGATCATACAGTACCTATGAAATAAGATTCAATCAGATTTGATCCCATATAGGTATATGTTGTTCACTGAGCAGTTCTTAGCTACAGTATAATTTGGAAAACTAAGGTATATTTCATGTATTTACTATTCTATATCAGATATATTAAAATCATTGACAACAAAAAAAAAGAATGTTAATCTATTCATTATTAATTATTATTATTACACAGCTTGCTGATCAGTTCTTTAAGTCAAACAAACTGGAGAAACTTAAGAAATGCACTCACCCCACCTACAGTAAATAACAGCAATTCACATTATTTTTATACACAATCTATACCTTAATATTAAACATTCTAAAGATCTAAAGAGCTTCACCCTTAAACAAAGTAAATCATTTGTATTGTTAAAGTTATTAGTTTAAACATTTTTCCAGCCATCAAATTTACAAAATGTATACAAAAACTGTTTGTAAGCCAGAAACTCATCTAGATTATTTATAAAAGTTTAAAAGCACACACCACACTCGTTTTTGCAAATTAAAACACAAAGCTAGAAGCTTCGTGATGATGATGAGTGGTAACAACAGGTTAGTGAATCAATAATCAACTAGTATTGGGATGTGCCACACAATTATGCAAACTTTTAACTTACAAACATCTGCTGTAGAAAATGTATATCGACGTGTGGAAAAGAAAACAAAAGTTAGGTTAAATTCACCTGTAAATATAAAATGAATCGAGTCTGCAATTAGGTACAGTATTTAAAGTCTTAAAATATTACATAATTTAAAACTACTATAAAGAATTCTTAGTGAATGTAATAATGAACTAACAAGAAATGAATTTAAAAGGGGCTGTGAACTACACATTTTCAAGGGGACAGAGGAAAATATGCAAAATGAAGATGTGTGGATTCAAGTTTATAATTACAATAACACTTAGAGAAAAAAACACTATAACTTATCTAACACAACAAACAGAACATAGATATGAAACAGTGCTGCTGAAATAAGCCACATGAAAGGTGTAGGGGGTTACGAATGAATAACCGAGTTAAGATGATGATCCACATTTATGAGCGAGGCTCAGTAGGCGTAATATTCAGAAAATAATTGCTTTCCCAATGCCAATCTGCAGTACAAGCATGTGCAACACAAATATCCTTTGTACTATCATTACCTACAGGATAACAGGTTCACATTTACAAACATCTTGTTTGCAAGTTGAAACACCAGGAATGTAATTCATACACAAGTTGGGCATCTCCTATATTTATGTTACAGTAATAGTAACAGCTGGGAGAATGTTAAGGATGAAAATAAGCATGGCTTAACATAGACATGACAAGTGAATCTCTAAGTATGGCTGAAGAGAAGTGTACACTGGAAAATTTCTATAGAATGTATGGAAAATTTCTGTAGAAAGTACAAAAAGGGGTAAGATACCATGGGAGGGCAGGAAAATACAATAGAGGCAAAGATAATTGGTAGGTAGCCAATAACAACTATTTTTTTTTTAACACATTGGCTGTCTCCCAACAAGGCAGGGTGACCCCAAAAAAAAGAACACTTTCACCCATCATTCACACACAATCACTGTCTTTGCAGAGGCACCCAGATACAACAGTTCAGATGTTATTACAAACAGCCAATATCCCAAACCCGGCCTTTTAAGTGCAGGCACTGTACTTCCCACCTCCAGGACTCAAGTTTGGCTAACCAGGTTCCCTGAATCCCTTCACAAAATATTACCCTGCTCACACTTCAACAGATTGTTAAGTCCCAAAAACCATTCGTTTCCATTCATTCCTCTCTAATACGCTCATATTAGAATTTATCAAGAAATCCTTAACCCTCACTTGAGGGTCCCTCAAGTGCGCTCAGCTCACTCATAAACCGAGTGGTAAATTTTGTCTTAGATACGAGAGAATGGGTCTGTGTGGCAAGCGTACACAGTATGCATATTAAAAAATTCTGCTCTGCATGATAGGAAAAAGAATTTTTCTATGTGAAGTGATTTTTAACAAAAGCAGCATTTAGAATAGCTGGATACAAATTCCATGCACATTCTCCCCCTCCCCCCCCCAAAAAAAAAATTGTGATCTTTAATCGTCAATAAATAATAACCATGGACTCCAATATACAAGTAAAAGTGAAATAAACTTACTGATTCATATGTCTTGGCTTCCACCCCATGCTTAGTTTTGAGAGTAACCTCCTGCTGGATACCTCGTTGAGCTGAGAAAAAAAAAATAATAATAATAATAATAAAAAGGCTTTAGAATAATTACCTAGTTAATGTTAGAAACAATTGTATAATAACTATCGTTGCAAGCTAGAAGGGTAAAATAGTAATGTAAATACAGTACAGCCTCTCCTCACTTAGTGACACACTTGTTTACCGACGACTCGGATTTACGACTGGCTCTCTGAACAGTATGCATACCTAAATAATGTATATTAGAGCTGATTTCCTCTATTCTGTTTATTACAATATACAGTACACTACTGTATAAACATTTAAAAATATATCATAAATGTTACAAATGGTGCAAAGGTAACATTAAAACATTATGAAAGATGGTAGACACAAACCCACTACCACTATAGTATACTCCTTGCTTAGTGACGAATTTGTTTACCAACATGGTCCTAGGAATGGAACTCCATAGTTAAGTGAGGAGAGGCTGTATTTATACAACAGAGCCAGACTTCAGATGTTCTGATCTGTAATATTCTGCACTTACGATCAGGGTACCTTGGAACTATTTAGTGACTTATGCATGCTGATCTGCAATTACATTCATTGCAAATATTCAAACAATTTTTTTAACACACCAGCTGTCTCCCACCAAGGTAGGGTGACCCAAAAAAAAAAAAAAAACACTTTCACTATAAGTTTTGCCAGAAGCACACTGATACTATAGTTCATATGCCACTCCAAGCTGCAATATCACACCCCTCCTTTAGAGTACATGCACTGTATTTCCAGCCCCAGGACTCAAGCCCATATAACCAGTTTCCCTGATATCCTCAATAATTGTTACCATGCTCAAGCTCCAACAGCACGTAGTTACATAAAACTGCAACTTGCCTCCACTCACTATCTAACATACATACACAGGCCTGTTAGAAAGATGCCGAAACCCCTCGCATAAAAAACCTCCTTAACCCCCTCCAACCTTTCCTAGGATGACCCTTACCCTGCCTTCCCTCCATTACAGATTTACACACCCTCCAAGTCTTCCTATTTTCTCCATCCTCTTAAATGTCCAAACCACTTCGACAATACACAAATAACCCGCACATAAAAGAGAGAAGCTTACGACAACCCCTCCTCAACCCTATGGATAATACTTTTCGTAACTCTACACCTTCTAATCTCCAAACAGTTACTGCCATTGAGAATGCCAGGATCTGGAGGAGATATAACAAAGGTTATGTTATCTGCAAAAGATGAAATATCACATGTTATACTTAACACGCACATTGTAAGTTTCTGTTTACACATCATTCATAATTTTAAACTTTGACAATGGCTTTATGTACAACAGTAAATTTTGCAGAACTGAACTAAGATACCCAATAAAGTCAAGCAGACGGGGTCTTGTGCAATACTTTGTTTTTTATTATCACACTGGCTGATTCCCACCAAGGCAGGGTGGCCTGAAAAAGAAAAACTTTCACCATCATTCACTCCATCACTGTCTTGCCAGAAGGGTGCTTTACATTACAGTTTTTAAACTGCAACATTAACACCCCTCCTTCAGAGTGTAGGCACTGTACTTCCCATCTCCAGGACTCAAGTCCGGCCTGCCGGTTTCCCTGAACCCCTTCATAAATGTTACTTTGCTCACACTCCAACAGCACGTCAAGTATTAAAAACCATTTGTCTCCATTTACTCCTATCAAACACGCTCACGCATGCCTGCTGGAAGTCCAAGCCCCTTGCGCACAAAACCTCCTTTACCCTCTCCCTCCAACCTTTCCTAGGCCGACCCCTACCCCGCCTTCCTTCCACTACAGACTGATACACTCTTGAAGTAATTCTGTTTCACTCCATTCTCTCTACATGTCCGAACCACCTCAACAACCCTTCTTCAGCCCTCTGGACAACAGTTTTGGCAATCCCGCACCTCCTCCTAACTTTGAAACTACGAATTCTCTGCATTATATTCACATCACACATTGCCCTCAGACATGACATCTCCACTGCCTCCAGCCTTCTCCTTGCTGCAACATTCATCACCCATGTTTCACACCCATATAAGAGCGTTGGTAAAACTATACTCTCATACATTCCCCTCTTTGCCTCCAAGGACAAAGTTCTTTGTCTCCACAGACTCCTAAGTGCACTGCTCACCCTTTGCCCCTCATCAATTCTACGATTCACCTCATCTTTCACAGACCCATCCGGTGACACGTCCACTCCCAAATATCTGAATACATTCACCTCCTCCATACTCTCTCCCTCCAATCTGATATCCAATCTTTCATCACCTAATCTTTTTGGTATCCTCATAACCTTACTCTTTCCTGTATTCACTTTCAATTTTCTTCTTTTGCATACCTTACCAAATTCATCCACCAACCTCTGCAACTTCTCTTCAGAATCTCCCAAGAGCACAGTGTCATCAGCAAAGAGCAACTGTGACAACTCCCACTTTATGTGTGATTCTTTATCTTTTAACTCCACGCCTCTTGCCAAGACCCTCGCATTTACTTCTCTTACAACCCCATCTATAAATATATTAAACAACTACGGTGACATCACACATCCTTGTCTAAGGCCTACTTTTACTGGGAAATAATCTCCCTCTTTCCTACATACTCTAACTTGAGCCTCACTATCCTCGTAAAAACTCTTCACTGCTTTCAGTAACCTACCTCCTACACCATACACCTGCAACATCTGCCACATTGCCCCCCTATCCACCCTGTCATACGCCTTTTCCAAATCCATAAATACCACAAAAACCTCTTTAGCCTTATCTAAATACTGTTCACTTATATGTTTCACTGTAAACACCTGGTCCACACACACTCCCTACCTTTCCTAAAGCCTCCTTGTTCATCTGCTATCCTATTCTCCATCTTACTCTTAATTCTTTCAACAATAACTCTACCATACACTTTACCAGGTATACTCAACAGACTTATCCCCCTATAATTTTTGCACTCTCTTTTGTTCCCTTTGCCTTTATACAAAGGAACTATGCATGCTCTCTGCCAATCCCTAGGTACCTTACCCTCTTCCAAACATTTATTAAATAATTGCACCAACCACTCCAAAACTATATCCTCACCTGCTTTTAACATTTCTATCTTTATCCCATCAATCCCGGCTGCCTTACCCCTTTTCATTTTACCTACTGCCTCACGAACTTCCCCCACACTCACAACTGGCTCTTCCTCATTCCTACAAGATGTTATTCCTCCTTGCCTTATACACGAAATCACAGCTTCCCTATCTTCATCAACATTTAACAATTCCTCAAAATATTCCCTCCATCTTCCCAATACCTCTAACTCTTCATTTAATAACTCTCCTGTCCTATTTTTAACTGACAAATCCACTTGTTCTCTAGGCTTCCTTAACTTGTTAATCTCACTCCAAAACTTTTTCTTATTTTCAACAAAATTTGTTGATAACATCTCACCCACTCTCATTTGCTCTCTTTTTACATTGTTTCACCACTCTCTTAACCTCTCTCTTTTTCTCCATATACTCTTCCCTCCTTGCATCACTTCTACTTTGTAAAACTTTCTCATATGCTAACTTTTTCTCCCTTACTACTCTCTTTACATCATCATTCCACCAATTGCTCCTCTTCCCTCCCGCACCCACTTTCCTGTAACCACAAACTTCTGCTGAACACACTAACACTACATTTTTAAACCTACCCCATACCTCTTTGACCCCATTGCCTATGCTCTCATTAGCCCATCTCTCCTCCAATAGCTGTTTATATCTTACCCTAACTGCCTCCTCTTAGTTTATAAACCTTCACCTCTCTCTTCCCTGATGCTTCTATTCTCCTTGTATCCCGTCTACCTTTTACTCAGTGTAGCTACAACTAAAAAGTGATCTGATATATCTGTGGCCCCTCTATAAACATGTACATCCTGAAGTCTACTCAACAGTCTTTTATCTACCAATACATAATCCAACAAACTACTGTCATTTCGCCCTGCATCATATCTTGTATACTTATTTATCCTCTTTTTCTTAAAATATGTATTACCTATAACTAAACCCCTTTCTATACAAAGTTCAATCAAAGGGCTCCCATTATCATTTACACCTGGCACCCCAAACTTACCTACCACACCCTCTCTAAAAGTTTCTCCTACTTTAGCATTCAGGTCCCCTACCACAATTACTCTCTCACTTGATTCAAAGGTTCCTATACATTCACTTAACATCTCCCAAAATCTCTCTCTCTCTACATTCCTCTCTTCTCCAGGTGCATACACACTTATTATGACCCACTTTTTGCATCCAACCTTTACTTTAATCCACATAATCCTTGAATTTACACATTCATATTCTCTTTTCTCCTTCCATAACTGATCCTTCAACATTTCTGTTACCCCTTCCTTAGCTCTAACTCTCTCAGATACTCCAGATTTAATCCCATTTATTCCCCCCCACCGAAACTCCCCTACCCCCTTCAGCTTTGTGCAATACATGTTACATTAATAGACAAACGCTCTAGACAAAGGATGTACAAATATGAGAAATATTGAGATTAAGAATAATCTGTCACCAAATAAAGAAAAATTATAACAAGGATAAATAAGTAAGCCTTTCTTAAATAAAATGGGATCACCCCCACTTAGTTTCATGTTACATTGGAAACAAATGAATGTCAAACTTACTTGGAGGAACCCTGGAGATAAAACAGATTTCATACACATCATAGTCTTCAGTATTGAATATAAACTTGCCAGTCTCAGCTTCTTCTTTTAAATACAAATGATGACCTTTAGAGTCTGTAACCTGCAAAATGTATTATTATTACTATTACACTTATTACTATAATACATTGCTGTGTATATTAAAATAAATGTTAAGTGTGTTGATGTGTTTATTAAATATTTCTTAAGTGATAATAAGTATATGAAGTCAAAGACATTTCAACAAACTCTCATCATGCATACGAGGCATAACCAACAGACTCCTGGCTGTCTTCAAGAGGGAACTTTATAACCTCAAGTCAGGTCCTGATCAGTCAGGTTATGGTGCATACACTGAGCTGCATGTAGCTGGCACCAACAGCTTAGAGCCTTAGATGATCTACCGGGAGGCCTGAATGTGTCAATGTCACGAGGGCGTTGACACTCTGAACACACTCCAATTAGACAAGATAACATTTTATTCAAAATTTTAACCCAGAGTTAACCACCCAGGGTAACCAAACAAAATCCATACATCACTGGATACTATCAAGTCTTATTTCCATTGCTGGTCCTTGAGTCTTCCCCAGAGTACCAACCACAACAGTCTACTAAACCACAAGTAGGTATCTACTTATTGTTAGGTGAACTGGGATGGCAAATGTAAAGAAACATATCCGTTTCATCCATGCCAGGGATTGATTACCCGACCCCTCAGTGTGTCAGCTAAGCACACTATCATCTGAGCCACAAGCATCCATATAACCTTTCAATTTCTATGTTCAAAATACTACTCTGGATAACATTCACACCACACACTGCTCTAAAACATAGTATCTCCACTGCCTCTAGCCCTCACACCCATATAAAAAAAAGTGCTGCTATCACTACACTCTGGTATGGAATTTTGTACAAAGTCCTGCAGAATATATAGCATATTGGGAAAAGTAATGCTAATATATGTGAAAATATTATTGTATACTCTAGCTTTAATATTAAAATTTTAGGCCATGTACATAGTGTAATGACAATTTGAATGGGGACATACAAGTGTATTTATTTGCAGATGGACATTAATGCAGATTAAACATTAATGCAGTACAGTATTACACTGGGAAAACTGCATCACATAGTCGACACTAATTTCTGTAACAATAATTTAGTGTGGTAACATGGAAGTGGTGACCCAGAATTATCTTCATGTAGAAATGTCTAATTTCTAATGTTTGTCACATCATATACATTATCATCTTAATTTAAACATAATTTCCAATTGGTTATCAAGTGTAAGCAATAACCGAGACAATAAGAGGAAGGAGGCACATTTATACATTCATGGGAAAATGCTAGACCCCTATGAGTTAAAAAGTCCCTGGGAAATAGGACCGAATGAAGGATGATCACAAGACTAAATTTAATTTTGGTAATAAGTGAATATCAGTCACTGACATTTTTTTTGACAATAAAATATAGGATAAGATGTGCAGTATTAACCCTTAAACGGTCCAAACACATATATACGTTCACGCACGTAGCGCCCCAAATGTATATATACGTTTTCTTTGTCATTCATTCAACATTGCCACAATAAGCCTGAGTCACCTAGACATGAGAGAATGGGTGTGTGCACTCACTGTGTTCCATATTAAAATCACTGGGGATGCCTGGGTACCATATGCTCTTTTTTCCTTTTAAAAGAAAAAATTTTTTTCCTCAAAAAATTTGGGGCGCTACGCGAGTGAACGTATATATACATTTGGACCGTTTAAGGGTTAAGTGGGTTTTGCCATGGACATAATTTTATGTTGTGCAAGCAGGAAAATAACTTAGCACAATCTAACAGACCAACATAACTTAGTATAACCTAATGCAACAACTTAACTTATTCTATTATTGACAGAAATATCAGACATCTTTATGCTCAATGTGATTGGCCAGGTACACTGACTGACTCATACTAACAGCTGACTGGCCCTGATGTGGCATTCATACAAAATTAAAAGGCATTATCGTAGGATCTCCCAAAATAACAATTTGCATATGGTAACTATTTATCCCATAGTGTAGATAGCTGGTACATATCATAAAATAAAATAATGCTCTATTTCTGCAGAAGGAGCAACCTTCAGTCAGTCATAATTACTTGGCTTGGGTCTTTCACTGGCATTAAGACACCTTCCTTCCTTTGAAAATGGAAAATGGCAGTGTGGGTGAATTTGTGCATGTTAATGTAGTGCTAAACTTGTACAGGTCATGTGTATGTCTACATTCATTAGTGAGAGGTTTCACTCAAGTGGTTTTAGCAATCCAATACAAGAATAAAAAGTCTGATAAATCCTACAACAACCCAAATAATTTCTTGATAATCATGTACGTACAATGATGTATGTAATCTACTTACATATACATTCATTATATATTAACATGAGCTAGTTCAGGAAGAGCACTAAAAGGTACCCAATGAATGATACAGAATGGAAAGAAAGTGATATCTTGCAGTTAATATTCATGTACCTATACATGTAATTGTATATGGCTCTCCAGGTACGTATATAACTCGGGTTACCTTATTCCCTAGCATCTCTCATTTTATTGTAATTGATTTTCACACAGCTGCTTTAACTTTTAAGGTTTAAATAATAAGATATTACAAGGATCCCAATGGAAATAAGTCACTGACTTTCTTTTTGTGTGTGTGTGTGGGGGGGGGATCCTGGTGGGTAATTTACAGCATAATTGTATTTATGTGTAGCACATTTAATCTTATATGATATATCAATTGCATGTGTACAACGACGTATTCATTCAGTAACTGGCTAGTGTGTCTGGCGGAGGTGTGTGTAGCTCCGGCGGATACAGATACTTCTGTATGATTTAACCCCAGGATAGGGGTAGTTATTAGGAATGTGTTTTTCTTGTTACATTAATAAATATGTGTGATGTCTTCTTTACTTAACTCTACACGAATACTGTTGTTTTGGTTCGCTGCACGTCACACTTATGTTGAAGTGAGACATGACAATGTTAAGTGGTTTTCATATATATATCCTGACAGGTTGCTCGAGTGTGTAGTGTGCTTGTAAATTTTATTGTTTTTCTGTGTCGGGTTTCTTCTCCTGTGTACAACGTGTGTGTGTGTGTGTGATATTTTCTTTATGTACTTACTGTTCTCAGTATGTCTATTTATATATATATATATATATATATATATATATATATATATATATATATATATATATATATATATATATATATATATATATATATATATATATATATATATATATATATATATATATATATATATATATATATATATATATATATATATATATATATATATATATATATATATATATATATATATATATATATATATATATATATATATATATATATATATATATATATATATATATATATATATATATATATATATATATATATATATATAATATATATATATATATATATATAATATATATATATATATATATATATATATATATATATATATATATATATATATATATATATATATATATATATATATATATATATATATATATATATATATATATATATATATATATATATATATATATATATATATATATATATATATATATATATATATATATATATATATATATATATATATATATATATATATATATACATACATACATACATACATACATATACATGTATTATGTTTGTCTGTACAAGATATGCTCTCAATAAAAAAAAAAAAAAATGTACTTATGTGTACCTGTACCTAGATAATCTTACTTAAATTTAACATCCTTATACACATACATGTAACACTCAATCATATATGCAACGTTTACTGCCCTCGTAGTCTTAATCTTGCCCAAAATGCTCTGCATATCCACGGACTTTCAACATATATTCAAGTGTCTCCCATTACTGTATAAACAATGTATAATGTGGAAATAAACTCTGAGTCTGGATGAAGAAGCAGGTCAGGTTAGGTCAGGTTAGATTAGGTCAGGTCAGGTTAGGTTAGGTTAGGTCAGGTCAGGTCAGGTCAGGTTAGGTCAGGTCAGGTAAGATTAGGTCAGGTTAGGTTAGGTCAGGTCAGGTAAGATTAGGTTATGTCAGGTCAGGTTAGGTTAGGTCAGGTCAGGTAAGATTAGGTCAGGTCAGGTAAGATTAGGTCAGGTCAGGTAAGATTAGGTCAGGTCAGGTTAGGTCAGGTCAGGTAAGATTAGGTCAGGTCAGGTCAGGTCAGGTTAGGTCAGGTCAGGTAAGATTAGGTCAGGTCAGGTTAGATTATGTCAGGTCAGGTTAGGTCAGGTCAGGTTAGGTTAGGTCAGGTCACGTAAGATTAGGTCAGGTCAGGTAAGATTAGGTCAGGTCAGGTAAGATTAGGTCAGGTCAGGTAAGATTAGGTCAGGTTAGGTTAGGTCAGGTCAGGTAAGATTAGGTCAGGTCAGGTTTGTCAGGAAACAGGACAAGCGTTCCCTGATGCGTGTGTTAGTTATATGATGGCCCACAGTTGGAACTTTTGGTCATCTGACTGAGACCTTCCACTGGCTTACCACTTTAAAACTTATGGTTATAATTATAAGCACCATTATAATAACTGAGGAGCGCTAAACCCGTAGGATTATACAGCGCATGTGGGGGGGAATGGAAGGTATTCAGGCTTAATTCAGGGAACTGGAGCACAGATCCAACTCCCTAGATCAAGAGCCTCTCACCAGCATCAAAGAACCTTCCTTAAGGTGTATAAGCACCACTGGTTCTACCACTGAAGAACCAGCTGTGAGGTGAGACTGGGGGTGCCAGCTGGTGCAGCAGTTACCTGTATATCCACCTTCTGTCCTGGAGACTCCTGGATCTCGTACTCGCCAGACACGAGGACATTTTTATGTATCTCCTCCCTGAGACACTTCTGTGTGTTAGGTTGTAAGTGGAACATAACACCATTAACACCACTAGTGACCATCACCAACACCACCACCATCATCACCATCACTGCCATACTACTCTTCACCACCATTAATACCCCACCACAACCTAACAACCTCAGATAAGAGGAGGAGGAGAGTACAAGTGTTGTGTCGTCACCTCCACGTAACACTTCCCACTACAGTAACACTTGTAACACTTGTAACACTCTCGAACCTCATATGTAATAAAAATTAAATTATAAAATAAAAATATGTATAAACCACACATATTTTTTGGTATATTATAAATCTTTGTAATTACAATAGGATTCATAGGAGGATTTTTTTATGTTAAAGTTTGTCCAGTTTTGTGGAGACAAGAAAGTGTTGAGAAGCGTCTTCTTAATTATTATTATAATAATAATACTAATAATGATAATAATAATAATAACAATAATATATTTATTATTTTCTGCAGTATACATGTAATGTAGTTTATATGTAATAGATATTGTTAAGTCATAAAAGAAACTCACTGTATATAGTGTATTTCATGCAGTTAATTAGTATATAAATTTATTTAGGCACAGGTATATATAACTACAATTATCATACATAATATAAATTACCAAGCAGGATAACCCAAAAAAAAAGTCAGAGAAAGTGACTTATTTCCATTGGGGTCTTGGGTATAATAGTGGCCATACCCGGTTACACATTATCTAATGGTTATAATTATAACCATAATTTTTCAAAGGGTAGAGAGATAAGCCAGTGGAAGGTCTCGGTCAGATGACCAAAAGCTCCAGCTGTGGTTATCATAAGACTAAGACCCACGTCAGAAAACACTTATCTTTTTTTTGTAATAAACCTCATCTATCATGAAAAAATGGTATGATGACTGGAAAACGACATTTATGTACGGTTGAGGACATTTATTAGAGGTAACGTTAAGCTACCAGTGGATTCTTCAGTCCTAATAGTTTGATAATAAGATGTTATCTCCATTATAGAATAATAATAAGATATTATCACCTTTATATTATAATAATAAGGTAAAAGGACACCAATGGAAATAAGTCACTGACTTTTTTTTTTGGTTATCCTGGTGGGTAATTTACATTATATATGATAATTATACTTATGTGTACCTGTACCTAAATAAACTTATTGAAGAAGCTACTAATGTCCAAACGTTTCCTTTAATTAATGTCCTGAACTGTATACGTGTTTTTTTTCACATTACCGAGCCATATATCAATATTTGCACCAATAACTCACTACAGTTGTGACCAGGTGTGGAAGTGTAAATTGCTCATTACACTATAATTTGTTCATGATTGTAGCCATGTATAAACGTAAGTAACCATTCTTACAGTATTCATTACCTTTGTAACTTGTGAGTTCATTACCTTTGTACCTAGTTCAGCTATCAAAACTTTGGAGTCCAGTCCCTGGACCCATTACGTACCTCTGTAATCTGTAAATACCTTTGTAACTTGTCATGATTGTGACCAGACCTACCTGGAGTTCATTACCTTTGTAAATTGTGAGTTCATTACCTTTGTAAATTGTGAGTTCATTACCTTTGTAACTTGCTCAGCTATCAAAACTTTGGAGTCCAGTCCCTGGACCAATTATGTACCTCTGTAATCTTTTGACTACCGCCCACAGGATGGGTATGGGGTGACTACCGCCCACAGGATGGGTATGGGGTGACTACCGCCCACAGGATGGGTATGGGGTGACTACCGCCCACAGGATGGGTATGGGGTGACTACCGCCCACAGGATGGGTATGGGGTGACTACCGCCCACAGGATGGGTATGGGGTGCATAATAAACATATTAAACTAACTAACCTAGCCATAATGAGACGTGTACTGATCCAGTCACTGACTGGATCATCCTGGTGGGTAATTTACACATATATTACTGTACATGTGTAACTGTGTGGCTGTACCTAAATAAACTTACATTGTGTCTTGTGGTACAAACTGCTGATTTGGAGGCAGGATCCATGTATAACATTAAGAAGAGGCAGGATAAAGCTCTTGGACCAAGGGCAGAATTGATCTAGTAGCGACTAGTGAATTAAATTTAATATTTTTATTATACACACCATATACCCATCTTGTGGGTGGCAGTCAAAAAGATTACAGAGGTACATAATGGGTACTGGGCACCAGAGTTCTGATAACTAAACAAGTTATAAAGGTAATGAACCATTTACACCTCCACACCTGTCAGAGGTATGTAAGTTTATTCAGGTATACACAAATAAGGTTATACAGATTATCATACATAGCAACATATGTGTAGAGAAACTGGGATAACAAAAATAAGTCAAAGTGACTTATTTCCATTGGGGTCCTTGGGGGTACATAATGGGTCCAGGGAATTATAATCAAAACTAGGCGCTAAACTCACAAGGGTCATACAACACTGCTAAGAGGCGGGGGCCAGGAGCTGTGACTCAACCCCTGCAACCACAAATAAGCTAGTTCCTGCCTTCACTACAGTAAGCTGAACAGTTTTCTACCATAAGAGTGATCATACGACGGGCACAGCACACTACTTTCTCAATTTTTAATATTATTTAAGATATACCATGGTGTAACAGTGGACTAAATATACTACTAGTAAGTGGATACCAATAATAACATAAAATAAGTGTAGAGTCATAAATAAAGTCACATAATCCAGCAAATATAACTAGAACACTTCCCAGGCCACAACAACTAGCAGTGTTAAGTAAGAAATTTGATGATTAATACACATGTTCAGCAGCTTTTATTGATGAAACTTTACGCCTACACAGTAGGCTTCTTCAGTCAAATACAGTCAGTCAGTGTAGCAGTGAAGAATTGATGTAATCAGTCCATAAACCTGGAGAAGAGTTCAACTTCATGGTGAACAACCTCAGCCACTATTACCATGGTGAACAACCTCAGCCACTATTACCATGGTGAACAACCTCAGTCACCATTACCATGGTGAACAACCTCAGTCACCATTACCATGGTGAACAACCTCAGTCACCATTACCATGGTGAACAACCTCAGTCACCATTACCATGGTGAACAACCTCAGTCACCATTACCATGGTGAACAACCTCAGTCACCATTACCATGGTGAACAACCTCAGCCACTATTACCATGGTGAACAACCTCAGTCACCATTACCATGGTGAACAACCTCAGTCACCATTACCATGGTGAACAACCTCAGCCACCATTACCATGGTGAACAACCTCAGCCACTATTATCATGGTGAACAACCTCAGCCACTATTACCATGGTGAACAACCTCATCTGCTGCCACCATAGTAAACACAACCTCAGCCACCACTACTATGGTGAACACAACCTCAGCCACCACTACCATGGTAACAACCTCAGCCACCACTACCATGGTAACAACCTCAGCCACCACTACCATGGTAACAACCTCAGCCACCACTACCATGGTAACCTCAGCCACCACTACCATGGTAACCTCAGCCACCACTACCATGGTAACAACCTCAGCCACCACTACCATGGTAACAACCTCAGCCACTGCTACCATGGTGAACACAACCTCAGCCACCACTACCATGGTGAACACAACCTCAGCCACCACTACCATGGTAACAACCTCAGCCACCACTACCATGGTAACAACCTCAGCCACCACTACCATGGTAACAACCTCAGCCACTGCTACCATGGTGAACACAACCTCAGCCACCACTACCATGGTGAACACAACCTCAGCCACCACTACCATGGTAACAACCTCAGCCACCACTACCATGGTAACAACCTCAGTCACCACTACCATGGTAACCTCAGCCACCACTACCATGGTAACAACCTCAGTTACTCCTACCATGGTGTCAAGTTCCACAGAGACAAAACAAAAAAAAAAATTGCTTTTCAGCTCCATAATGATGCTTCAAATAAATCCAGTGGTGTCATTTAACATTCTACTGTAACTGGGAATGGAAGATGAATAATAATCAGAATGCAGATTCTGGAGTAGAAAAACTTTTAAATTCCATGAACTATATAGCCCTTTTTAAGGCAAATGAACCCTCTCCTTCCTCTCAGTTATTAAAACTGTATACAAACTTATCTTCTTGGTACAGTTGGAATTAATCTTGCGGTGCCCCATGGCCTGGTAGGCAAAATTCTCACTTCACGCTGAATGTCCATGGGTCGATCCCTGGCAAGGGTGGAAACATTGGGCATGTTTCCTTACACCTGTTGTCCTCTTCACCTAGCAAGCAAGTAGGTACCTGAGTGTTAGTCGACTGGTGTGGTCGAATCCAGGGGGACAAGATTGAGGACTTAAGTGGAAATAAAACAAGACAGTCCCTTGATGATGCCCTGCCTTTCTTGGTTGGCTAACCCTCTAGGGTTAAAAATCTGAACAAAAATCTGATCATAAGCAACATTCTTGAAGCTCAAGCCATCATCCTACCCTGCAGTGCTGTATCACCTCTGTGAGTTTGATGCTCAGATCAGATCATAAAAATAATAATTAAGCCATCGTCAGTAGCTGTCCAACAGACATTTATCCTAATTGCCTTTATTTGGACCTACTATCCCTGCAGAAATAACTCAACAATAAAATCACTTAAAAATACAGATACAGGTAGTATTGTAAATGAAATACCCAAAAAATCAACAGAAAAAAGCTACATAAGTATTATATCCAGCTATATTATTATAATCATAACCATATGCTAAACCCATGAGGGTCATACACCATCTTCAGCCATAGTAATACTCTTCACCAAATTATTTAAGGAACAAACCTTTCTAGGTGCTCTCAGTGAGCCCAGTTAACACCCACCCACATAGGTGGTGATTCAACTGATGTGTATATGTAATTACAAACCAGTCTCAAATCTTCCAGTACTGTCAAATTATCTGAGAAATTAATACACAAGTACTGTACACTAACAACACTCTCCTACTAAAGCTAACCAGGATTTCAATCTGGAGGGCTAACTCAGTAATATTTCAATCTGAGAGGGGGACTTAACAATCAGATGGAAACATAAACACTTATGCAGTTTAATGTGATCCTTTATTGACGTTTCGCCCACACAGTGGGCTTTTTCAAGTCACAAACAGATCTATTTTGTTTACAAAATCAAATTATTATAATCAAAAAGAAGTGCTAAGCCACAAGGGCTATACAGCTACAAAATCAAAGAAATCATCATTAAAAATGTGATTTTCAATATGAATATGAAATTTCTTGAACTATTATGCTTTCATGGCCACTAGTCAATGTAATCCAGCGAAAATTAGCCAATAATTGAACAATAAACTATTGGCATCTCGGGGGGCTTTAGCTTTCCCTGTGACTACCACTGACCACTATATTCCATCGTGCCCGCTGTATACCCTCACTAATGCCAGTCTTAAACTTTATCACATTTTTAATATGACACTTCATTAATTTGTTTTTAGCACATTGACTGTCTCCCACCAAGGCAGGGTGACCTGAAAAAGAAGAAACAAGCCATTACATACTAACACCCGGAACTAAAACGTATCAAAATATTCGAAAATGAACTTAAAAAGAGGTGCAAGGGATCTCAAGACTGAAGAGATAAGATAAGATAAGATTTCGTTCGGATTTTTAACCCCGGAGGGTTAGCCACCCAGGATAACCCAAGAAAGTCAGTGCGTCATCGAGGACTGTCTAACTTATTTCCATTGGGGTCCTTAATCTTGTCCCCCAGGATGCGACCCACACCAGTCGACTAACACCCAGTGTAAGGAAACGTGTCAAATGTTTCCACCCGCCGGGAATCGAACCCAGGCCCTCCGTGTGTGAAGCGGGAGCTTTAGCCACCAGGCCACCGGGCCCACTAACATAATGAGAAACCAATATTGTGTACCAGCACACTTGATGCAAACTCTACCTTTTTTCTGGTAACCCCAGGAATCTATCTTTATCCTTTATTAATTTTTATATAATGTTATCTCTTAGCTTCCTTCTCCAATTATGCCATTTTCATTATTTTTCTACATTTTTGTTTGTTCTTTCTTCCTCCTCTTTTTGTTTGTTCCCATCAGTAAAACAGGCCCCATATCTCCATAATGTTAATTTAAATAAGAATTCTCAAGAATTATTATATTTGGAAAGCTTCTCTTATCATATATGTACCAAAAGGCTGCATTTCTCAACTTGTTTAAAAAAAAAAAGCAATGATGGCCTATGCTGTCGAATACATTACTGATTATAGTGAAATTTTACATATATGATATTGTACTGTTATAATTATATAATACAGTATGATAATTTTGTAATTCAACTTTTTTTCAGATCTAAATATTTTGAGATCTACATCTGTTGGTATGACGGTTGGCAGAAAATTTACAGACAAGGAAGTGTCACAGGTGTCCGAAGATTGTTTGGCTTGTCGGCTGGTTGGTGGCGGTGGTTGCCTTGGAGCTTCTCTCTATGTGGCGTATCATGGATCAAGGAATACAAATCTCATTGGGAGATCGCTCACCTTTTTACTTGGTGCAGGTGATTATTTTGCACTTGGTACTATAAACCTCATGTAACACAATAGCATCAGTGTGTTAATGTAACTTGTTTTGTAGCCAGGTACTTGGTCTGGGACCAGGGCATGAGGGTGCTGGTCACTGAACACTCTCCAGGTAATATACAATTGAATGAAAGATGGGCAAAGTGGCATAGGAAATGGCATCTTTGGCATGCATGGAAAAATTTACAAGTACATGTACAAGATTTCAATGATTAATGTGTAAAGTGAGAATAAATAACCAGCTGAATGAAGATATTTATAAAATTACTTCAGTAATAGTTAAGGGTATACAGAATTTATTATTATGATTGTGAAATAGATTTACACGGCTGATGGTAAAAGTGGAAATAACACAGAACATATTAGTTGTCTTGTTAATGTAATAATTCATCCAACCTGCCACAAAAAATCTTTTGAGAGACAAGACTTGCCTGAAGGATTCCTGGAGGATACCTGAAGAGTGCTGTTAGGGGTCAATGCCCCCTATTCCAGACCTGGCTCCTTGGTGGATCAAGGCCTGATAAACCAGGCTGTTACTACTGGCTATTCAGTTCACATAATACAAGTATGGCAGGAAGATGTTGTCTGTAAAGTAAGCCTCTATTTATAGATTAATTTCCACTGTAACAACTTTTGCTGTAAAATACAACAAAGCATAGTCTGTAAATAAAGGTTTGCTCAGCACAGTCTACCACGACCTGCTACAAATTCCATCTATTATGTTTTCATGGCTTTTGCTCCTGAGAACTAAAGCATCCTATAGCTTTTATTATAATAATTATAATCATGGGGGAGCACTAAACCCATAGGGTTATACAGTGCATGTGGGGGGAGGGGGATAGAAGGTATTCAGGCTCAATTCAGGAAACTGGAGCACAGATCCAATTGACTAGATCAAGAGCCCCTCGCCAGCATCAAGGAACCTCCCTTGAAGGGTATAGCTTTTGTGCAAGTTCATATTTGAAATTTTTTTTTTGTACTACTGTACAATTAACCCAAGAATATTTTTATAATAATGGTATATGTACATATAGTCCTCCACAGGAAAGTGGAAAAGAATCTTTCCTCTTTAAGCCATGCGTGTCATAAGAGGCGACTTAAATGCCAGTAGCAAGGGGATAGTATCCCCTTTTCCTGTATAAATTGCTGGTAACCCCTTCTGTATAAATTACTAAATTTAAAAAGAAAATTTAGTTACCCTGCCTTGGTGGGATATGGCTGGTTTGTTGAAAAAAAAATTTAGTTTCTTTTTTTCGGGTCACCCTGCCTCACCCAGCCAGTGTTAAAAAACAAAAAATATACATGTATATATATATATACATGTAGTACCGACAAGTAGATTAAAACAATTGTGCAACAGTCGAGTATATTGTCAAAATGTTTTGCCTGCTCACCAGGCTTCTTCAGTCATATACAGAAGTGACTAATAATGGAGACAGCCATAATGAAGAGGTTAATGAGGTGATCAGTCCCTCAGCTTTGATTAGTGTTCAGCTCTATAGCCTTGATCATTGGTTGTGGCTATGGACCAATGATAGAGGCTATGGTGATGAACATGTATCACCACCTCAATTTATATTTTTAAAGGCTAAAAGACTGATCACCTCGTATACAGCTCCTGGGTGAATGGGTACATTTAGGTTCGATCTAAGGACAGGGTATGCCCAGTTTCATAGATCCAGACCCCTTGCCAGCTCTAAGGAATTACCCTTGAAGGGTCTCCTAGCCAAGTTTTACTGAATATGTAGATCAGCTCTTTGAGATAGAATTTTTTTTCATGTAACAGGCTATTTGTATTGATGTTTACAATGTAATATTGGCTTGCTTTGAGAACCTGTATTGAAAAGTTTTGAATAAGCAAATCTAATCTTATATTTCAGCACTTGCTGGAGTGGGCATAACAAGGTTATTGAGACTTCCACCATTTGATAAGAGTAAGTGGAAACATCAGTCATAACTAAGATGAATTGGAAAGAGCAAGTGAACAGCTTATTGTATACAAGTGTTGAAAATATGTATAAATAAATGAAACAATATTGGATATGTTTTATTTTTCAAGTCCTTATTAATTACTGCATAAACAATGAGGCAGGCACAGACATTTTATTCATAACATTAGGGTGACTACATAAGAGATACTTCACTGAACAATTCTGAATCACATTTTCAGGATCTACTTTTATCACAGGAGTATACAGAATATATTGGAAAAAGTTTAAGCTTGGTTATATTGTTCAAAATGGTGGTGTGCACGCACAATTTTAAACAACTATAATTTACAAAATTTGAGCATTTACTAATGTTAAAACATTATTAAATGTTCTAACACTGGAAGTTGTCATGTTAAACCCCAAAATTAGCTGAAGGGTGTTTATTACATATATTTGGCATGAGTTTATATCACTAACCATTATGTCAATAGTAAACATAAATTAGATGTAGCAACACAAGGCGCACGTAACAACTACGGAATGCCATCAAGCACATCTGGTCAAATATATTTTTTACCTTTAAGATAACTGCTCTGTCAAGGGTTTCTCTGTCTTGTTCAACGTAGTATCGGGTCACTTGTCAAACTGTATAGGGATGTGCCCCATTTCTCTACATTATATCTATGAATATATCTTAGTAAAAACTCTCTTCTGACATGGGAAGTGAATATCAATTAGTGTAACGTTATTCAGTTATAGTCTGGCCAAATGTTTAGGAGTGTGAGCATTAACGCCCCACTTTACCCAGCTTTGTATCAGTCTTCGGATTTGCAGTTATGGTCTGTACGGAAACTATGCATTCATTTATTTTTGTTTGAAGTTCTCGAAGATCGTGAATGTAAATTAACCTTAATGCTTTTCCAGCATTATTAAGGACGTAATCTCCAGTTTCAAAGCCCAAGTCGGCTTCAAAGATGGGGTAAGATTTGCCCTGTAAAGAGTTAAGATTTGTTTACCAATAAATACATAACACTGAGTTTATGATGAAGAAACCAGAATAATATGAATGGTACATGTCAATTCATTCTTGGATTTAAGAGTCACTACCATAAACTTGATAGTTCAGTGTATGACATTTTACTGAATATTTAATGAGAAAGATGGCATTTTACAACAAAGTGTGGCTATGGTTGTACTGTACTTGAATTTTTTTTACACTTAATTAGAACCTAATTACATTATTAGTGTAAAAGGAAATTGGGATTACTAAATGCAATAACTATGTAAAAAAGTTAACTGCTCAGTCAGTCAACACACTTCTTGTGAACTTAGTAATTTTCAGACTTGGTTAATTTCAGCATTCTAGGAAATTAACAAAAATACAAATCCATGCAGGCCCCATTTGAATAGATAATAAATCCTGGAAACATAAACACATATGCAGTTTAATGTGATCCTTTATTGACAACGTTTCGCCCACGCAGTGGGCTTTTTCAAGTCATACATGACTTTTTCAAGTCATACATGACTTGAAAAAGCCCACTGTGTGGGCGAAACGTTGTCAATAAAGGATCACATTAAACTGCATATGTGTTTATGTTTCCAGTGTGTCGGTATTTTATACCATTTATTTTCATAATAAATCCTTTAAAAAATGACGCTGTATAGCCCTTGTGGCTTAGCGCTTCTTTTTTATTATAATAATATTTTAAAAAATGACACTGTTCATCAAAAATATGGCATCTTTAAATGTAGCCCCTACATCTAATAATAATAATGACCATTTGCATAATTTCACCTTTTTTTTTTTAATGCAAGTTAAAAAAAATCCAAGACACCATGCAATGAAAAAAAATACTTAGCCTTAGTAAAAACAAATGTAACAAGTTTCCATGCTCAATTTGAAAAAGGTTTTACTGAAGCACTTACAAATTTCAGAATGCTTAGTCAGCTGTGGAAGCTGCTTACATAAAAACCAGAATCCATATAAATGTATGTCTCAAAAACTTGATTAATCTTATTCTATTATCACCTAGATTTCAAAAATACTCACCCACATTTGGCATTTTCTCTTGCACGCACTCATTTTGGTAATATTTTTGAAATTTGGCAAGGCAAGTTAGAAATAAATTAATAATTCTTGTTATACAACATTGTTAAAAATCAGTCAGATAACATACTTGATGGATTACTTCACCAGGGTTCTGTATGGCTTCTGCTGACAGTCTTGTGCTAACAAGTTTACTTAGAGCCTTCAGAGTTATGAGGTGGTCAGGGTGCTGCGTTATGTTTAGCTGCTTTGCCAGTCGGTTTATTCCATCTGTAAAGAAAAATAAATCTTGTAATGTTCAAGGATGGACATCATTAAGAATAAAGAAATGAAGAAATACACTGCCTTATAAGGCAAACAAGCACCATGAGGTCAGGCTCTTGAGAAAGACGGGTCATCTATGAGGTCAGGAAAATGTGAGATCAAGTATAGGAGAGGTCATATACTGGTGAGAGTAAAAGGAGGGGGACGACTTTTTCATTTTAACTTAACAGTTGTCTCCAGCCAAGGCAGGGTGACCCAATGATAACATGTTCACTCATTTGCTGTCTTTCCAGAAATGTGCTGACATCACAATCAGATTACCCGTCTGACTTTAACACCCCCACCCCACCTCCAGAGTGCAGGCACTGCCCTTCCCACCTCCAGGACTCTTAAGTCTGGCTAACTGGTTTCCCCTGAATACCTTCATAGAAGAAACCATGCTCACACTCCAACAGCAAGACCGTTAAATAACATCTGCCTCCATGCACTCCTCTTAACATGCTCACACAAGCCTGCTGGAAGCTTAAGCCCCTCCAACCATTCCTGGGATGATCCCTCTTCTCCTACCTTCCACCCTAGATTTATACACCCTGTCACCATATCCCTCTCCACATGCTCAAACCACCTCAATCCCTCCTCAGCCTCTGGTCACCCATATTGCATTTTCATTTCTTTGCTCTGACTTCTCTGCATATTCACATCACTCAATGTCCAACAGGACTGTTGTTTATAATATGAATTATGGACAATGTGCACAACAGGTTCAGCCAACATGAACATCACACTTTTGCTCAACTGTACTGGAGAGATGGTTCACTGTTGTTTCCAAAACTGTCTGGCCCTGTCATTTTCAAGGTGTAACATATGTGTTCTTCCTCAGTCTATAATGTGGGAATGAAGGCCCATTTGCTTTATAAGGTTGTGAATTTGCTCATTTCTGTATATTTGATAAAGCCCAGTTTTGGACAAAACTTTGTATTACAAGGATTCTCTGTCACCAGTAGCTTTATTTTAATTGTTGGCTTTTGCCATTGTCTGCCTGAAGCATTTAACTGGCTTGTTAATCATAAAAAACTGAAGAATTTTTTCTTAAGTTATGGAATATGCTTAACAGTTTGCAAATAGTGTGGGACAGAAAGAGCTTAAAACATTCAAGATGAAAAAGAGAAACTATTCAGAGGATATGAACCAGGCTAAAGAACAGTTGCAGGAAGACATGGATTACAATGAAAAGAAACAGGTAGAGGAACAAAATAAAACCTAGCTTATATTAATAATCAGAGGATCAACTTAACTGTAACAGGAATGTAACTGTTTCCTTAAAGCAGTCTAATAAACATGAAAATTACAATACTATATCCTGATCTCTATAACTCAATGCAAGATATCACAATACAGATACACACAGCCAAATATTTGCAAAAAGCACAATAATAACATCTAAAACTCCAACTGCCCCCATAGAAGAACCACGATCAACACTAAAAGATATTCAACTTCAGATAATTAAGAATAATTTAGCAGGGACATTACTAAACCTTTCCTTTTACACCAATTCTACCACCAAATCAGAATGCTCACGAAAAGGCTGCAACTCTAAAGCGTACCTAACTTTCCGGGGAGGGGTGGGAGTGGTCTTTATGCACAGTAAGTGCATGAGGGCCACATTTCTTCACAGCCATGGCACCTTTGGTATTCATAACCCAAGTCAGTATGACCCACAGCACCATTGTGATGAAGTGGCTGCCCAAGCTACTTCCTTTAAATAATAGCCAAATGGGCAAGTTTAAAGCATACCTTGAAATTCTCTAGACAAATAAAACTGTACTCTAAATTGCCAAGAAAATTTTACACAGGGCTTTGCTCCTAGAATGAACACAGTATCAGTTATAGAAAACAGGTAAGATTGATCCTTATATTATTTGCAACAAAAGATGTAAAAATATACAATAAGAAAAAATGAAAGTACGGTGTCCCATAGCTCAATCGATAGTGCACTCAGCTCACACACTGAGGTCTGGGAATCGATCCCTCGGTACGGCTGGAAAATATTAGAACGTGTTTCCAGAAGACACCTGCTGTCCAAGTTCACTCATCAGTAAAATAGGTGCCTGAGTGTTAGTTGACTGGTGTGGGTCACATCATAGGATAAAATTGACCTAATTTGTATAACAAGGGGCTTTCTATAGAGTAGTATGCCATTGATGTCAGATAGGCTTGTATACCGTGTACATGTACTTGTAGAAATAAAGATATTATAAATGAGCCATGTGATTATCCCTTATTCTAAACATGAATAATAGTTACTAAAAAATAACTCATGTTATTTATCTACTTAGTCACATACATATACAAAAATATTTATGATTGCTGTACTTACCTCTAAAGTCTGGGCTTTGAAAGTCTAATGCATCCAGAGGGTTGGTGTTGACAACTTTTGGGGCACTCTGTTGTCGGTTGCGTACATTCTCGCCAGTCTCGGATTTATATTTATCCGCTGCAACAAAGAAAACAATTTGTAGTTACAGTGTATTGTAAATCTGTTCACTATCCTGCGATCCATTTTTCAGGCATCTACCATTATCCAATTGTCTAATGTGATCAAGCAAAATTTGAGAGAAAAAAAAAAGAAATCCCCAAGCTAAATCCTTATTATTATCACCACAAAGTGTGTCAAATTCATATGGGTCAATAGTGTTCCAAGGCTGAAGGATGCTATTAGTGAAACATTGTAGTGTGACAAATGAACTTAAGGGCTAAAAAGGAAAACGAACTCGTGTAATAAGTCAGTCTTGACCAGAATAATAATGCCTGCATTAATAACAAGAACTACCCAATTTACCTTTTTTTTCACAAAGTTTCTCAAATCACCTTACTCTTCTTCCTAAGGTTACCCTTTGTTAATTTTTACTCTCCTAATCAATGCTTATTGAAATTAGTTCAAGATAATTATTATTACAGTACAGTGGACCCCCGGTTAACGATATTTTTTCACTCCATAAGTATGTTCAGGTGCCAGTACTGACCGAATTTATTCCCATAAGGAATATTGAGAAGTAGATTAGTCCATTTCAGACCCTAAAACATACACGTACAAACGCACTTACATAAATACACTTACATAATTGGTCGCATTCGGAGGTAATCGTTATGCGGGGGTCCACTGTATTCATATACAGTGGACCCCCGCATAACGATGGCATCACATAGCGATTATTTCGCATACCGCTTACTTTAATTGCAAAAATTTTGCCTCACATACCGCTTAAAAACCCGCTTACCGATTTTCGTCCGAGACGCGCTCACATGTTCCGCCGGTGGCATTGTTTACCAGCCAGCCTCCGCGGTAACATCCAAGCATACAATCGGAATATTTCGTATTATTACAGTGTTTTCGGTGCTTTTTCTGGAAAATAAGTGACCATGGGCCCCAAGAAAGCTTCTAGTGCCAACCCTACAGCAATAAGGGTGAGAATTACAATAGAGATGAAGAAAAAGATCATTGATAAGTATGAAAGTGGAGTGCATGTCTCCGAGCTGGCCAGGTTGTATAATAAACCCCAATCAACCATCGCTACTATTGGTGGTACAGCTGCTGCTGCTGCTGCACTGTCAGCTGCTGCTGCTGCTGCACTGTCAGCTGCTGCTGCTGCTGTAGCACCGTTGTTGGTGTGGCTTATTGAGAATACCAAGAAACAATTAACCCCAGAGGATTTGCCACCCAGGATAACCCAAAAAAGTCAGTGTCATCGAAGACTGTCTAACTTATTTCCATTGGGGTCCTTAATCTTGTCTCCCAGGATGCAACCCACACAAGTCGACTAACACCCAGGTGAACAGGGAAAAATGCCTGGAACTAGTGCTCATATTGGTGAATTTAAAGCCAGCAAAGGTTGGTTTGAGAGATTTAAGAATCGTAGTGGCATACACAGTGTGATAAGGCCTGTTCTGGAAGAAAATGCCAAACAGGACCTACAGTACTCAGGAGGAAAAGGCACTCCCAGGACACAGTGTCTCATCAGTCATTGCTGCATCTTCAATAAAGGTAAGTGTCATTTATTCTTCATTTAGAAGACTAGTACATGCACAATATATACTGTGCATGTACTACTCTACTATTGTGCATGTATCCTTCTCTTTGTGTGTGGGAAAATGTATATTTCATGTGGTAAAATTTTTTTTTTCATACTTTTGGGTGTCTTGCACGGATTAATTTGATTTCCATTATTTCTTATGGGGAAAATTCATTCACATAGCGATTATTTCGCATAACAATTACCCCTCTTGCACGGATTAAAATCGTTAACCGGGGGTCCACTGTACTGTACAGTACTGCGATTTGTAGAAAATGTCTACCATAAAATATTCAAAGTACACCATCTCATTCCAGTATCATGTTTCACTTCATAACTGAATATATCTATGCAGTAAGAGTCATAAGAATATAAACTCCAGGAGCCGAAATTCTAGTTTCCGTGTGAACCAAATGAATCCTTGCCAAACTCTCCAGTCTCAAATTATTAATCAACCAATATCTTAGAAACAAGAAATACTTTGAACTGCAGAAAATAAAAGAAAGTACAGTTAATTTAAAGGATTACCTAAGGTATGTTTCTTAAGCAATGACAGGAGTGGTGAAAATTGATAGGTTAGATGAGAATTGGGTTAGTAAGTGCCCATTTATTTGGCTCAGATCTAAAATATTGAAGATGATATCATACATTTAAGTTCTATCAGGACAACATTAAATAACCATGATTTAGACAATAACTTTTTTTTTTCAAATGTGGGGAGTGCTAAACCCATAGGGATCATACAGCACCTGGGGAATGGGAGAAAATCTGGTTCAATCCAAGGAAATGAAGGATGTTCAATTCCTTCGATCAAGAGCCTCTCACTGGCATCAAGGCAACCCCCCTCCCCCGAGAGGAGCTCTTAACCCTTATATAACCATGATAAAGCTGGTAACTGGTAAATAATCATGATATACATACTCAATCTCCATGGGGAAGTGTAACAGAATTCTTCCTCTGTAAGCCATGTGTGCCGTAAGAGACGACTAAAATGCCGGGAGCAAGGGGTTAGTAACCCCTTCTCCTGTATACGTACATACTAAATTTAATAAGAAAAATTTTCATTTTTCTTTTTAGGTCACCCTGCCTCGGTGGGGCATGTCCAGTTTGTTGTAAAAAAAATATATATATATACATACACTCAAAAGGAAAAACACACTTACTGAAGTTTTTAATGGTTTAATGTTTCACCCACAAGTAAAAAAAATTAAAAAAAACACTGTATGGGTGGGGCTCAAATTCATGGTAAGGGAGTTGTAAAACTCCAGGCTAGTGAGTAAGCCACTGGGTCAGTTGCCTACATTAACCCTTTCAGGGTCCAAGGCCCAAATCTGGAGTCACGCACCAGTGTCCAAGAATTTAAAAAAAAAAAATTTGTTATTTTTTCTTATGAAATTGTAGAGAATCTTTTTGTGAAGGTAATAAAACAAAAAGTACGAAATTTGGTGGAAAATTGACGAAATTATGCTCTCGCGAATTTTGATGTGTCAGCGATATTTACGAATCGGCGATTTTGCCGACTTTGACTCCTATTTTAGGCCAATTACATTATTCCAATCAACCAAATTCTTAGCTATTTCACTAGTATTACTTCTATTCTATCGATTGAGCACAAGAAATCGCCAAGTCAACTGTTTCAACTACAAAATAAAGTGATCGGAAATTGTTAATTTGGCCAATTTAACACAAAGTTCAAAATATTCCAATTTCTAAATAGGGTCCAGAATAAACAATGTAGGCATTCCTGGCACTAAACTAACATTTCCTCTGTTCATTAGTTATGTTTTGAGGCTTTACAAATAAATTCCATTTTGATTTTTTATTCACATAATGAATTTTTATTCACACCAAAAAATAGAAGATTTACTGTTATGCAATACTGTAATAATTGTATAAATATCATCACCATATTTGTGAATGTATATTAGACCCACCAGCTGGCGTGTATTAGATGTGTGAGGTCGTTTGTTTACTCTTGAATATCGGCAAAAATTTAACATTTCCGCTACTTTGAGCTCAGTTTCAAGCCATTTCCAGTGCTAAAACCAATCAAAATCATCTCTATTTCTGTAATATGTCTTCCATTCTATCAAATGAGACCAAGAAATCGCAAATACAACTATAAAAAACATACGAAAAAACACTGCAAAGTTGCTGTTTTAATCGAAAAATCATGATTTCAGTTTTTTTCTCTCATTATACACAGTGTGCTGCAGGATCTGTTTTATGTGGTGCACACATACCACATAGATGTATTCTCTCATATCTAGGCCCAAATGTACCACTCACAGTTTATCAGAGTGAGCTGAGCTCATGGCGTAGATCTACGGTTTGGACACTCACCGTAAAGCCGTAGATCTACGGGACGGACCCTGAAAGGGTTAAGATTCATCCAACTAGGTATATTTATGCACTATAGAGGTGTTAGCATGGGGCCCCACTGTGACCACAAATGCAAGTTTTTACAGATGGATCTCCCACAAGCATGGCCATGAGAATCTCTAGCTCATGTCCCCTCAAAGTCGTCATCATGACCTGCCATGAGTTTGAGCCCTACCCATACTGTGGTTTGTTTGCAATTGTCTTATTTCGATTTTGTGAGTCAACCACAAGTGAGCTTTACCAAGTACAGTATGTGATAAAGGCTATGATGGAAAAGTATGCACAAATAATATTTGTGATCTGATAAAGCCTAACTGTGTGGGCAAAATGTAATCAGTCAAGGATCACACTACTATAAATTTTTTTTCCTAAAGCATACTTGTGGGTGAAATGTACTATTAACCCTTTGACTGTCGCAACCCCCAATCCTGAGGTGTCTCCTGGTGTCGCAAAATTTAAAAAAAAAAAAAAAAAATGTTTTTCTTATGAAATGATAGAGAATCTTTTCCCGATTGTAATGACACCAAAAAAACGAAATTTGATGGAAAACTGACGGAATTATGCTCTTGCAAATTTAGCGACCTCGACAAATCGGCGATTTCGCCCACTTTGAGTCCTATTTTCGGCTAATTCCCTTGTTCCAGTCGCCCAAACTCATAGCTATTTCTTTAGAATTCCATTTTTTCTATCGATTGAGTACAAGAAACTGCCCATTTACCGATTTCAACTACCTAATAATGTGGTCAGAAATTTGCAATTTGGCCAATTTCACGAAAACTAAAAAATACGACAATTTCAAAATAAGGTCCAGAATGAACAATGCAGACATTCCTGGCTCTAAAATAACATTTTCTTTGTTCATCAGTTATGTCTCCAGGCCCCTCTGATATTACTCTTGCTTTCTATTTTGAATTTTTATTCAAACAAAAAATAGATTTACTATTATGCAGACTACTGCAATACTGTAATAATTGTATAAATAACATCAACCCATTCATGACTGCATATTAGAATGGCTAGTTGGACATTTATTGGACAATGGCATCATTTGTTCACTTTTGAACATTGGCAAAAATCAAACATTTCCCCTACTTTGAGCTCCATTTCTAGGTTATTTTTATAGTAAAATCAATCAAAATCACCTCTATTTCTATAATATGTTTTCCATTCTATCAAATGAGACCACGAAAACGAGAATACAACCATAAATACTATACGAAAATAGACCACAAAGTCGGCATTTTAATTAAAAAAAAACGGTCGGAGTTTTTTTTTTCTCATTATGCACTGCGTGCTCCAGGATTTTTTTTATATGGTGCACACTGACCACACAGACCCATTCTCTCTCATGTGGGCCTACCAGCTTTCTCCTGCTTGATTTGAAGCCGCTAGAATTTATGAGTATATATACGTCAAATACGGTACCTCGTACGACATATATATACGGCCACGACAGTCAAAGGGTTAAAGACCTCTGTGGAAAACTGCATTTAGCTGAATGTATCATTATATACATAACAGTAAATGAACATAGATAATTATTATTTATCAGTTAGACAAGTAGGAATTTGGGACACCATGGTCGCAAAAAAATGTCCCCCTTCGATACCTACCACTGTCATATCCACAAGTTGCTCTGGACCTATTAATTAAATGAATTATACATCTCCAGGAATACTGGTAAATATATAAATTTGTGGACTGTGTATTAAAATTAAAAAAAAAAGGATTATATATACACACATTTATATAACAGAAGGAAAATATCTTAATATCACTCACCAATTTGACTGGAAATCAAGGTGTATCATACTCAGAAAACCTCTGTCTATACATGAAAATAACAACTGGCCAGAGTTATAACATAACAGACTTATCCGAGGTTCCTGGAGCTGTCTTGTCCAATCGCCTGATATCTCAAGTTATGCAGGAATGCACATCCAACAATTTCGCCTCCTATTTGAGAGGTGTCAGCCCAATTTTAACCTCTAGAGCACGAAAATTCCCTCCCATTACACTAACGTTGTATCCAATTCAAATTAACAATGGTGACTGACCTCCCCAGCCACAGGTTTCCCATTTTCGATAACATACTTCTTTTAAAAATACAATATAGGGCATCTATTTACCTATAAATTACCATATTTCCGGAAAATATATACAGTATTTTCCACAACCTCACTGCATGGTCCTTTTACCAACTATGACAGAGCTGCTAATCATTAAATATCCATAATATAGCCCATTATAAGGCCTTGTCATGGACTGGGCCACAAAGGCAGGTCACTGCCTTTGTGTACTTTGGTGTTCCAGGGTGACCCCTGGATCACCAAGGTACAGCTGCCAGCTTAACACACCTAGAATCCCTACCTCCTAAAACTTTTTTTAATTTTTTGTTAATTCACTGTTATTTGCTAAAGCATTTCTCACTCACCGATTGCCTCATTCCTCCTGTTATGCTATTTCAAGAACCCTCACAGTATATTCAGAGCAATATAACTACATTTTCTGGCAATGCCCGTTTATAAAACCCACATTACACATGTACTTTGTTATTAATATATAGCAAGTTAAAAAAGTGAAAGTTTTCCTTTTTTTCTTTAGTCACCTTAACTCAGTGAGAGACAGCTGGTGTTAAAAAATATACTGTGATCTAATCACCATTCTGCAATCAGAAGGTTGGGTACATTCTTGTCTTGCACATTGAGTGTGCGTGGAAAAACTGGGCATGTTTCCTTACACCTACTGCCCCTGTTCACCTTGCAGAAAGTAGATACCTAGGTGTTAGTCGATGAATGTGGATTGCATCCTGGAGGGCATAACTTAAAATAAGACAGAGTCCCCAATGACATACTACTTTGAGTTATCCTAGGTGGCTAACCCTTTGGGTTAAAAATCCAAACAAATCTTAACATCATTTGAAGTATTCCTGTACAAGGTGCAGCATAAATTGCTTTGCTAAGATTTTTTTTATTTGACTGTACTAATTTTACAACAGCAATGGTACTTTAATATGCTGGATACAGTAGTAAGTTGATTAATATTTTTAGTTTATAGTAGTAGTACAAATTCCATTCTGTATTGTGGTTACCCCATTTTTTGTGTTACAGGGTTGCAGGAAGAACAGGAAATTATTCTCATTACAGTGACTTAAGCTGTGCCCTGTATTTAAAATGGATGATACCTGGAAGCATATTTTAAATAACATTTAGGCCAATAAATTAATGACATACCATTATCACCATACTCAAAGCGTACAGCAAGTCCCAGTAACCAATCTACTACAGCAGGTCGATCATTGGGGTTGGTTGGACAGTTCAGGCCTCCAAGATAACGTTTGTATGCTATGGGCCAGTCATTGGAATCGATAGCTTTTAGGTCACCACGGTCCTCAATCTTGTAATGCCTGATTTTCTGATCTTCGAGCCAAACTATAAGGTCACGAAAACTCTTATCATCTGCAAGAAATTAACATTAATTAATATACCAATGGGATCATCAAAAAATTAGTTTACTTTCATCCCAAGTTTACTAATTACTATAATCAATTTTTAAAAAAACAGGGAAATTAAGCAAATTAATATTACATAAACTTTGATTGATAGGGTTTGGTTACTAGGTTAGTTTTGATGGAAAATTTAAAATTCCTATATCAAAAACTTGCATAACATTAACCATTTTCCTTAGGGAGGGGGGCAAGGGTGGACATTAGGGTGATCCAAGCTATTATTCTTTACAATACATATACAACAAAATTAACATTTCCTATGTAACCTTTAAAACTAAAACTGAAGGGTATTATGGGAATACAGATGAAATTCTTACCATGTTATTTTACAAGCTACTGTATGTATGTATGTACTAGGTATAAATATACCTAAAAAAATACCTAGCTGGATGAATCTTATTGTAACCAGAGGTGTAACACTAATAATAGCGGCCGTGAAAATACACACTGGCCTGGAGTTTTACGACCTACTTGCCGCTTTTTTCAATCCCCACCCATACCATAGTCCGTTAAAGGTAGGTATGTCAGAAAACAGGACAAGCATTTCCTGCCACTGGTCTTAGTTATACAATGACCTGCAGCTGGAGCTTTTGGTCATATGACCATGACCTTCCACTGGCTTACCTCTTTAAAAATTATGATTAAGATTATAACCATTAGATCAGCTAAAAAGAGCCTCTGTCATGAAAGTAACTATGGCCTATGGGCGAGTCAAGTGTATCCTACCCTCAATCAACTGAGAACTCTGAAAATGACAATTTCCACGGCAAGATGAGGCCCAGGCACAAACATCCTTCTCAACATGCACATCTGGAGTTTACCTGGAGAGAGTTCCGGGGTGTCAACGCCCCCGCGGCCCAGTCTGTGACCAGGCTTCCTGGTGGATCAGAGCCTGATCAACCAGGCTATTACTGCAGGCTGCACGCAAACCAACGTACGAGCCACAGCCTGGCTGGTCAGGAACCGACTTTAGGTGCTTGTCCAGTGCCAGCTTGAAGACTGCCAGGGGTCTGTTGGTAATCCCCCCTATGTATGCTGGGAGGCAGTTGAACAGTCTTGGGCCCCTGACACTTATTGTATGGTCTCTTAACGTGCTAGTGACACCCCTGCTTTTCATTGGGGGGATGTTGCATGATGATTAACATTTACATACAGTACAATGTGTGCTTAAATGAGATGGTACATATTGTAGATTTCTTTTTCCCAGTGGCTAACTCTCACCAAAGTAGAGTGACCCCAAAGAAACAAATGGAGTCATAATACTTCATTCAATAGCTGCCTTGTAAAAAAAAATTGTGTGGACACAATTCAACTGGACAGTATGAAGTGCAATATCCTCACTCATAACATTGCAAAACCAATAACAGCACTAAACCCCACAATACTACATTCAACAGCTGCCTTGAAAAAAGTGTGGACACAACTGAACTGGCCCCAATGGAAATAAATCACTGACATTTTTTTGGTTATCCTTGGTAATTTACACTAAGTATTATAATTGTACTTATGTGTACCTGTACCTAAATAAACTAACTTACAGTCTGAATTTAAACATTCCCACATAAAGGTGTTAAACCAATAATACAATCCAAGATTAAAATAAATTCGTTTGAAGAATTTTGGATATTCTAGGTTAAGTCATCATAGCATTTCTCTTCGACACTTGACTATGATGTAAATGGTATAGTAAGATACATATATAAATATAAGTGACTTATATGAGGTGTAACACTAATAATTGCTGACGTGAAAATATACAAGTTTCTTCAGTGACAACGTAGCTGCTGGGAACTAATGAACTTCCTTGAAGAGCTATCAAACTTCAATTAATCATTATAGTGACAAAGGAACAAAGGTAGACATTCAAGCAGTGAGTTAAGATACGTAGTTACGACTGTGTGAGTTATATGTGCGTTGAGCCACATGTAATGTTTCAAGTATGTTGTTCACCTCACAGTCACAGCTTACCATTAACACTAAAGCTCTCAGGGTTCATGTAATCCAGTGCTGTCAGCTTCCTGCGGAACATGATGTGTGTAGGAGACTATAATATTGGTGAGATTATAATATACGAGAGATTATAATGATGGCAGCAGCAGCAACAGCAGCTGTGTGCAGCGTCAGTCCCCACCACCAGCAACAGCAGCAGCAGCAGCAGCAGCAGCCGGAATACTCACTTATCTGTCACGCCTACATTATTAACTTTATTATTACCATAATACTCATAAGTAACTTGATTTAGGTACAGGCACACATAAGTACAATTATCATACATTGTGTAAATAGCATAGGATAACCTAAAAAAAGGTCAAATAAAGGACCCCAGTCGAAATAAGTCATTTTATCTGCCTTTTTCGGGTTATCCTAGAGTACTTGTGCTTATGTGTACCTGTAATTAAATATAATCACTACCTTATATATACATAATGTATCGTTATTACATGTCTGAAACACCTATGTGCTGTCACAACCATTGTACAAATTAATAATACTATTTATATTCTGTAACATATTTTTAGTTCCACCTATTTATCACTTCACCTGGACACCTATTTACTCACACAAAACAATTCTGAGAACAATAAGATAATATACTGCTTTTGTGCAATAATATTTACCACCCAGGGAGGTACTACCGTCCTGCCAAGTGACTGTGAAAGAGAAACCTGTAATTTTTTTTCATAATGGTAGGATTGCTGGTGACTTTTTGTCTCATTAACACGTGGGATGAGAGTTATATCTTGCTACTTCTACTTACACTTAGGTCACATTACACATACATGTACACGTATATATATATATATATATATATATATATATATATATATATATATATATATATATATATATATATATATATATACATATATATATATTATATATATATATATATATATATATATATATATATATATATATATATATATATATATATATATATATATATATATATATATATATATATATATATATACACACTCATCTGGAGTGTATTCTCTATTCTTAATAGTTCTTGTTGTTTATTTCCTCTTATCTCCATGGGGAAGTGGAAAAGAATTCTTCCTCCGTAAGCCATGCGTGTCTTAAGAGGCGACTAAAATGCCGGGAACAAGGGGCTAGTAACCCCTTCTGTATAAATTACTAAATCTGAATATGAAAACTTTTGGTTTTCTTTTTAGGTTATATATAAAGATATTAGAAGGACCCCAATGTAAATAAGCAACTTTCTCTGGCTTTTTTTTGGGTTATCCTGGTGGTTAATTTACAGTTGTACCTAAATCAGCTTATTTATGTCACACTTCTGGCTTTATGGATACGAGTGGAAGGAAGAGTTATAGGGAGGAACCTTGCTCTTATACCTTAAAATAAATTCCACAGCCAGGATGTTACCATATATAACATTACTGTTTATTATGGGGAATTCTTTTTTCATAAATTAAATAACTTGGGACTGTTCTAGTGATGACAGTCATCTGTGGACGGGTAGTTTTAGTTTCATGTGATCTATTAACTTGTTTATGCTTCTGTTAACGTTATTCCTGATACCAACACTGATGGGCCTTATCTTATCCTCTGCTGAAGCTTGTGTGTCAGTGTTGGCTCAGTAATGGAAGACTGTTCCTTCCTCTTCCATGTGTTGTACATCTCCTCAAGCTCGGTGTGTATTAAGACTGAGTTTATATTTGTGTGATGGTTTTACCTGACTGTATTTATTCATTTGTAGCTGCGCTGCAGGGGAAGGGGGTCGAATCTAAGCTCCTGGTCCAGTTTCTCAAATACTCAAGAACTGCCACACATTATTCCTAGTCTTTTGAACCCTATCAACACTACATTTAAAATAGTTATGAGCTCTGCTTCCACCACTTAGCCAATCATACTGAGCATTGTAATCCTTATAGAGAATAAACTTTGAATTTGAATTTGAAAGAAGTTTGATTTCTTCCCATATCTTTAACATCTATCTATAACCTGTCTCGGGTTCACTCAAACACTTTCAGTTTATATGTATATATATATATATATATATATATATATATATATATATATATATATATATATATATATATATATATATATATATATATATATATATATCATAGAATTGACCAATGTTGAACACATTTTTACAAGTTCTTTGTCGTGGTTCCAGGTCCTAATAACAGCAGCAATTAGCTTCTCCACAGTTGAAGTCCTGTTCGTGATCCTGTATTTGGTTATTGCCCATAGATTCTCAATTAGATTGAGGTTAGGAGAGTTTCTAGGCCAATTTAGAACACTTATCCCACTCTCTCTGAGGAATGTGAGCATTTTTCTGGTGGTGTGGCATGAAGCAAGATCCTGTTGGAAAATACCTTCTCCATCAGGAAAGTCTCTATCTAGTGTGAAGCAAACGAGGACTGCTTTGTATTTGTCACTGTTCATCATTCCATTAACAGTAACAAGCTACCCAGGGCCGTTAACAATAAAACTATCCCAAAACATCTTAGCTGGGTGTTTTGGAACTTGTTGAATGTGTCCATTCCGAAGATGTTCGTCTTGGCTCCATCTCGCTACCACTGATCTTGTACCCTTGTACAGGTACATATTAATAGTTACACAAATTATTCATACATAGTAACATGTATAAATTACTTATTAATAACCTAGAAAAGTCAAAGTGACTTATTTCCATTGGTCTCTTGATCCTTGGAGCTAACCCATGCATAATTTTCTTTAGCAGGATAACAGATCAACAGACTTGCGTGGTGACAACTACAAGAGAGCGAGTAGTAACAGTAGCATCACTGAGCTACAAGAGAGCGAGTAGCAACAGTAGCATCACTGAGCTACAAGAGAGCGAGCAGCATCACTGAGCTACAAGAGAGCGAGCAGCATCACTGAGCTACAAGAGAGCGAGCAGCATCACTGAGCTACAAGAGAGCGAGTAGCAACAGTAGCATCATAGAGCTACAAAAGTGAACAGAAGCAGCAGCAGCAGAGACGGACAGCCATGTTCCCTTTTAGACGCAAGGATGACATCTACTGCAGACCCCAGACTGGTAAGTGTGTGGCTTGCAGCTCTGTAGTAAAGCCTTCGATTTTTACCCAAAAGTACTTCTGGTTTCATGTCACGTCGGATCAATATGTAAAGGCAACTTTCCTATCACCTTGTGACAGCAATAATAGGTACTGTGGATCGTATCAGTACGAAATGCGATTGAGATACTTACGATATTACTTGGCTTTGAAATTAAATTATGCTCTCAAGTCTCAAGCGAAGAATAGGCTGAACCAGTTGTTAGTCGGTATATTAAGCGAAGAATAGGCTGAGCCAGGAATTGTTAGTCTATATTCAAGCGAATAGGCTGAACCAGTTGTGAATCGGCCCCAGAAACTAAGGCGAGTACCTAGGAGCTAGGTGAGGTAAAATTTGTCAGGAAACAGAACAAGTGTTTCCTGACGCGGGTCTTAAAACGGGTACCTGGGTGTTAGTCGACTGGTATGGGTCGCATCCCGGGACAAAATTGACATAATTTGCCTGAAATGTTCTGCATAACAGTCATATGTTAACGCGCCGCTGGAACTTTTGGCCATTGGTTATGATTATAATAATTTTTATTTAATGAATGTAATGTTACCTCGGAGGCATACACTGTCATAGGAACAAATGGGAGATCATGGGTAGACGTTAGTTGTTCAGTTTTAGTTTAATATGTTTATTATGCACCCCATACCCATTCTGTGGGCGGTAGTCAAAAGATTACAGAGGTACATAATTGGTCCAGGGACTGGACTCCAAAGTTTTGATAGCTGAGCAAGTTACAAAGGTAATGAACTAGATCTGGTCATAATCATGATCAAGTTACAAAGGTAATGAGCTCCAGGTTGAGCTGGTCACACTCATGAATAATTGCAAAGGTAATGAATCATAAACACATTAATCATGTTCAAAGGCAGGAATCTTGGTAGGGCCGGTTAGGTATTTCTTATTTATATCGGAGTTTACGTCTTCAGTGTTTATCATATTTTGTTTTTTTCTTAAGAGCTTTCCATGGATGTAATACTTTCTACCTTCTCTTTGTTCCCTTTCGTCTCAGTTTATAACTAAAAACTTGTGTTCTCACTTAATGGTGCCAAGAAATATTTAATTATTTGAGAAGTGTCCTTTGTATGACCTTTCTTGGGTTATCCTGGTGGGTAATTTGACACGTTACTAGGTGTGATAATTGTACTTATGTGTACCTGTACCTAAATAAACTTACTAATAACATGTTATCATGTTTCATCTTTCCTTCCTATCAACTAACGAAGGCATTGTTAGTAGTTTCCAGTCTTTCTTAATTCATATTTAATAATTGACAACATTTTTTTGTAGCATATCTTTGGAACTTTTCGTTTTATCCACGTTTATTTATATGCAGATACTACACTGCTGTTGCAAACTTCAATTTTCATCTAATGTATCTGAATGCTGTGTTAGCCAGTGTAGCATATGGATTTTTCGTTACTTTGTGTGATATTCCTGTAATAATCTTTTGTTCTTATATACTTTTTTACACAGATGAATTTGAAGGCTACGACCTGTTATACAGTGTTGGTTCTTTGAATATAATGGCCATGATTTCTCTACAAATACAGAAAATTAAAACAAATGCTAGTCTGGGCAAATTTGAGGTCAGTAGATATGAGAATGATGGCAGCCAAACGTAGTCACCATGAAAATGAGGTTATATTGATAAGAATGAAGCAACGACAAGATTATAAAGATCTCGTTGAGCCAAAATTTTTTATATTATTGTTATCGTATTCACAAATAAAGGGGCACTATACCAGCATGGGTTGTCCAGGTACGAAATTAGTTTTCATGTTGTCGCAACAGCGTGGTTAGTACAATAATTAACCAACAGTTTAGAGGTGAAACTAGATGTTTCGATCTGTAGCGACTTGATAATGGCCCAGGACTGACCGAAACATCTAAACTCATTTCCAAATTATAGGTTACTTTTGAAGTCACTTCCACAGTATATCAGTAACGTTGCATTATCGACGTTTATATATGATAAGATATGATTTTGTTGAGAATTTTATCCGTGAGTGTTAGCCACTCAGGATAACTGAGTGGCTAACAAAGCACATAAACCTAACTTTAGTCAGTAACATAATGGAATAATGATTACCATCTGTATTAACAATATAACTGTTATTATTAACAATATAACTGTTACTATTATTTTGTATACTAGTCAAATGTTGCATCACAATGTCTGGATCAGTTAAGTGAATGGGTTCTTGATCCATGGAACTGGATCTACCCAACACTTCCTCAGATCAAACTTGATTGCTTTCCATTCCCCACGCGCTGCTGTATGAAGACTACGGGTTTACCGCTTCCCCATAAAAATAATAATAATATTAATAACAGTAATAATAATCCAGATCAATCACATGGTTGCTTGCTGATAATGACACACACACACACACACACACACACACACACACACAGGGCCAGGAGCTATGAATCGACCCCTGCAACCACAAATAGATGAGTACACGCGTACGGTAGCAAGATACTAAGTATTGGGGTTATCTGTCCTAATTTTACAACAGTAGGAAAAAATATATTTTTTTAAGATACAGAGTTAATTCTTGGTGTTTCCACAAGGCTGTGTTTGAGCAGAAATATATATATATATATATATATATATATATATATATATATATATATATATATATATATATATATATATATATATATATATATATATATATATATATATATATATATATATATATATATATATATATATATATATATATATATATATATATATATATATATATATATATATATATATATATATATATATATATATATATATATATATATATATATATATATATATATATGTATATGTATATATGTATGGAACCACGAAACAAGTGGTTTTGAATCATTTACCCGACTGCGGCAGGCCAGGATTCGACCCCATGACATTGTCCCGCAAAATAACCCCAGGGGGAGTTGAATGATAGCTCTGACCTGATGGTCAGCTAAAATATCTAAATCTCTCAAAAGTTAATAGCTTGCTCTGTAATCCTCTGACTACCGCCCACAGGATGGGTATTGGGTAACTACCGCCCACAGGATGGGTATGGGGTGACTACCGCCCACAGGATAGGTATGGGGTGAGTACCGCCCACAGGATGGGTATGGGGTGACTAACGCCCACAGGATGGGTATTGCGTAACTACCACCCACAGGATGGGTATGAGGTGACTACCACCCACAAGATGGGTATTGGGTAACTACCACCCACAGGATGGGTATGAGGTGACTACCATCCACAGGATGGGTATGGGGTGACTACCGCCCACAGGATGGGTATGGTGTGACTACCACCCACAGGATGGGTATGGGGTAACTACCACCCACAGGATGAGTATGGGGTAACTACCGCCCACAGGATGGGTATGGGGTGACTACCACCCACAGGATGGGTATTTATTTATTTATTTATTTATTTCCAATTTGTGCACACATACAGAGGTACAAAAAAAAAATACAGATAAGAGCAGTATGCCAAAGCCACTTATACTATGCATAGCATTACGGGCTGGCTTAAAATTAACTTAAGATTAACTAAGCAATGATTATTATTATTATTATTATCCGCCTACAGGATGAGTAAGGGGTGCATAATTAAGATATTAAACTACTTGTGCCAGGCTACAATGTCAGCACATAAGATGTCACTGATGAACATCTCAAAGCCCTACTTAATGACATTGATAGTAATGAAACCGATGGAGAGGGGAACAATAGCGAAAATTTGAGGAAGTAATGTTATAATGAGGTATACTAAAATTATTATTATTATTATTATCATTATTATTATAATCAAGGGAAAGCGCATACACAACGATTAATTTTTCTGTCGTGTAAAAGTGTATTTGATTAATCTTTGCGGTGTAGTATTTACAATTTTAATTTTATTATCATCCTGGTTCATAATAAAATTATGACAAAGTATAATATACACAGCTGTTTTAATATCTAAGGTAATTTCTTCCAATTAAAGGTGAATTTTCCACTACTAGAGTAACTGCCCCATTCGTTATTGAGACCCTTGTTGTCGCTATTTGTGTTCACGAGGCCTAAGTAGATATATACATGTGTTGACAGGGGCGTCAGTGACCTCAGTACAGTTCACATGGCTAGAGATGGTGTGGATGGTGGTGGTGTCTCTGTCCTACCTGCTGGGATACGCTATCCAGATCAGCATCGTAGTTGACAAGTATACTCAGGAGGAACCTCCCGATAATTGTAGCCTCTACCTCGTCTTCTTCCTCCTGCCACACCTTGCAGCGGGGCTCAAGAATCTTCAGTAGTAAGTATTCTACTATATTATAAGCTATTACCCAATTTCACTTCATTTCAAAGTCCACCTATGTCTGAAGTATATAGTTACTGTTATTAATAAATTCCAGAATGTGACCCACAGGACTCGGCGAACATCTAGCTTATTTTCCTGTCATACTTTATCACACAGAATTCGTTGTATACATGATTAATGAAATCTGTTAGCTTAAATCAGATATAATAGTGCCGTCCTTGTGGAGGACAGCAATTTGGCCCCTACTTGAGCTTCTAACCTTCAAATTGAATTAATTCTCTAAGCAACTTAACCTCGAATGTATCCATGTGTATAACCTTGACACATTTTGTTAGTAATTTTTTTCCAATAAATGGGATCAACGTTCACCGTCTTTGGACACCCTCGGACGATGGTCGTCAAAGGCATGATGAAACTGATAAGCTGCAAGGTCATCTCCCCCCAAGGAAGGTTCCTTGATGTTGGTGAGGGGCTCTTGATTTAGGGAATTGGATCTGTGCTCCAGTTCCCCGAATTAAGCCTGAATGCCTTCCACATCCCCCCCTAGGCGCTGTATAATCCTCCGGGTTTAGCGCTTCCCCTTGATTATAATAATAATGCAAGGTCATCTGTCAACAAGGAAGGAGTAAATTATAACACTGCCCCGCCTGCTGGCCACTAACTAACACTAGTCAATACATCTGCTATCATTCTTTCACTGAGGAAGCATAAGTCTATGGCGCCTCGGAGAAAATCAACAGGAATTACCAGTGTTGTGGTTTGTTAGAAATTTGAATACTGCTTTCATTTTCCAGCTATGTTCTTTGCCTTTTTATGGACAATAATTCGTTAGTCGTATGTCAAATTCATTTACAAAATCCAGATGTAACACGTCTCCGTATATTTTGTTCCAGTGCCTCTGTTACATCACCATAATGTCTACTAATTGTGACAAGACTCCTGTTCTAAAGTCATGTTGTCCTGGGTTGTGTAATGCAATGATTATATTCACGGGGAAGCACTAAATCGGTAAGAGGCCATACAGCGTCTGGAAAATGAGAGGTAATAGGCTAAATTCAAGGAAGGGAAAGGTAGAACAACTTCCTTAGATCAAGAACCGTTCAGCAGCATCACGGTAACCCGTATCTCATCTACCTTGAACAGTGAGGTGTAGTAGTCAGGTGAGGGAAGCACCATAATAGCACTGGTTAGGTAATGTTGGTCATGAAACAAGACAAGTGTTTCCTGGCGAGGGTCTTAATCATATTATGACCTGCAGCTGAAGCTTCTGGTTATCTAACCGAGGCCTTCCCTGGCTTACCCCTAAACCCCTTTAAAAATTATTGTTATTAGTATAACCATTAGATTTTACTTAATAGCACTGCTGTCATTTCTTTCTGCAGCCACTACCGCGAAGCTAGAGAAGAGGAAGGTGAAGATGGAGCTAAGGAATGGATCATCACCATTCTCTTCCTCCCCTTCAGCCCCCTCATAAGGTATATCACATACATTTAAACCCGTTTGGGTAACAACGTTGAAATTTTGAAGAATGAGGAATATTTGTTAAGTTCTTCGACCACAGGCTGTGCTCTGAAGACCATTCCATGGGGAAGGTCTTAATGCTGGGAAAGGTGTCATGATCCAAGAAGGTCTTAATGCTGGTAAAGGTGTCATGATCCAAGGAATTGGAGCTACTCTCTTTCCTTGGGTTAAATTTGATTACTCATTCCTCAGGTGCCATATGACCCCTACAGGTTTAGCGCTACCCTATGAATAATAATAATGATAATGAGAAACACTTGTTTGTCCCACAGATTTGCTCGAGCCTGGAAGTTTGGTATTGGAGAGAAGGACAACTGGGAGGACGGTATCAGGTAAGCTATAGATAAATGGTTCAGAAAACCAAGTGTTGGAAACGTTTCGCTAACCAGTGGCTTCCGTACTCCAATACCGAGAAGACTGGTTGAAGATCAGGAGTTTGAGGTAATTAGTCCGTCCCTCAGCTGGGAGACTGATTACCTCATTATGTATCTTTGAAGAATAAAGATTTCTTTATTTGTTTATTCATTTTATATTTTACTAAAATAAGTTTATAATCAGGGTTCATTAGTGTCTCACCTTAGATTCTTCATATTTCGACCCCTTCACTTGCATCACGACAAACCTTCACCTGCATCACGATACCCCTTCACTTTTTTTTTTTTTTTTATTCGCCGGTATTCTCCCGGCCCGGGTCTTTTCCAAGTAGTGGTGACCCGGCCTTGGCTCCCTATCTGGGGAGTGTCTCGAGACTTAAGTCTCCCATGGGAGGAGGTACAGTACCTCCTCATCTTTGGGACCAAGTGTCCCCAGGCCTAGCCACATTCCCCGCCCTCACGGGGCTCGTAGGGAGAAGCTAGGCCTCTGGTCTGCCATCTACCCCGCCTCAAAGGGGCTCGTGGGGATGGCAGTCTTATGAGCTGCAGATGGTAGCAAGCTCGCTGTTCCCCTTCACTTGCATCACGACACCACTTGCATCACGACCCCTTCACTTGTATCACGACAAACCTTCACCTGCATCACGATACCCCTTCACTTACATTACGACTCCCCTTCCCTTGCATCACGACACCGACGCTCCTTGAAACATGATATACAAACAATAGTGTGTACGCAGGTATGTGGATGAGATGGTGACTGTAGGAGTGCTGAGACTGTTTGAAGTGTTCTTGGGCGACGGTCCTACTATTTGTCTCCTCCTGCGTGATGATGTGTGGGGACGCTCAGTTGACTGGAAGGAATATGTCCAAGGTATGTATGTAAAAGTCATGCTACTCACTGATAGTACCTTCTCTTGAGATATTACACTTAAATGGGATATTCTCAATATAACGTAATTTTTATGTACCCATTGTAAAAGTAATTTATATGTTATGTACTTTATGTACATTATCTGGGGCACAGTAAATGATAGCTCCTTAAACACCTGCAAACACTTGTTTGCTGACAACCATTAATATGCAGGTCCTCAAGACATACTCCGGTGTGGACCTCAGTGTAACCTGCAGCCTCAAAATCCCATTGAGTTTTGGACTATATTCAGAATGATCTTCCTTCTCTCCAAGATGGCCCAGTGTGTCACCTTCTACCTGTGAGTAGAGCTCAGGAAGGGAGGGATGGAGAAAGGGAGGGAGGGGAAAGAAGTAGGGAGAGAGAAACAGAGAGGAGAGAGTGCTGCTCTCTGCCTGAGAAGAACAAAGAGAAGTGCGTGGGTAAAGCAGACAGCAGACTTTTAATTTGGTACACAAAAACATGAACTGTAAAATTAAGTTTTGGAAATGTTTCTTTTGAAAATAAGAGAGTTGATGACCCACATAAGTTATGAAAGAAGTAAGAAACCAAGTAAGAAATGTATTTTGAAGTCAGCACTAGAGAAAAAGGCCACGATATAAATTTTATGGTGAAAAGAAGTGCAAAAAACTGGAGTGTAACCAGGTGGACAGACTTCCGAGAGAAGAATATGCTGCATCCACCGGATAGAAATAAAGAATAAAAAAAAAAGGTGTAGATCAAACTTTGGCCAATACTGAATTTAGCTGCTCACATTACGCTTTAATGTGGGTTATTATGTAAATTCTCCAACATAAAGTGAGTTGTGCAGTGGAAACATTTATATTTTAGGCCTGTGGGAAAAAATGTTATTTTTTTGGTAATCAAACTTATCATAACCGAATTTAACCAAAGCTATGAGTAATTCTAAGTTAGGTTGGCATACGTTTGGTTAGCAAAATACAGTTTTAATTCCTCTGAACAAGCCATTTAACGCTGTATGTTTTACATGGTCAGAAATCAAGCGGCTAAACTCAATATTGAGCTAAACTTTTATTAAGACATTTCCCTCTGTGTTGTTATAGGTCAGTGTGGGGAACAGCTGCTCGACTTAGTGTTAATTTATGGTTTAAAGTGTACAATATTAAGTTTCTTTTGTGAGAGAGATAATTTTATTTTGTGGAAATGATAAGAAATGTAATCTGACCTAAAGAAACCTAATCCAAAATAACCTGACGTAACTTGCCTAATATAACCTAGTCGGAGGTTGCAACTTCACCTTACTCATATTGATGATATACAACTGGCGCATCTTTGTATCTCCTGCGTCTTTGTTAACGTTAGTTGTGATCAGCCACTGATTGGCCGTGACGTGTTGCATGTACCAAAATAAATGTATTATTTTTGTTAATATCTTCCAAAGTAATAATTTACACACACAAAAGTATACTGTGGTGTACATAGGTTGTACGTAATGTACAAGAAAGTAATGCCCGAGTTCCACTGAGCAACTATTTTCCATATTGAGCGAACTTTATAAGTAATGACTTGAGAAAGGTGTACACAGATTATTATTATTATTATTATTATTATAATCAAGGGGAAGCGCTAAACCCGGAGGATTATACAACGCCTGGGGGGGATGTGGAAGGCATTCAGGCTTAATTCGGGGAACTGGAGCACAGATCCAATTCCCTAAATCAAGAGCCCCTCACCAACATCAAGGAACCTTCCTTGAGGGGGGTGTACACAGAGTGGACCATTGTTCCGGTAACAACCTGTTCTGAAACCTGTCATTTCTTCTTTGTTGTTCCCAGTACACCATTTTGATCCAGTTAGTAATGACAGTAGACTACATTGTAACTTCACTGATCACAAACCTACACTACTGAAATATATCATTAAGATAAGAAACTGATCAATGAAGAATTTAATAAGCCATGAACTACTAACACCTCTGGCATGTGTCAAACAGCGCCTCTCTACCGTCCATGGTAAAATAATACCTAAGGAGAACCCTTCCCACTGACTGGTAACGTGTCACTCCTTCACCACTTATGTTAACACAAATCTAATCAGAACTCCGAGTCTTAGAATTGTGATATGCCCAACTGATATGATTCTACATGACTAAAAAAACAGTAGGGTCTTATGAACAGTTAGTTTAATATATTTTATTATGCATCCCACACCCATCCTGTGGGTGGTAGCCAAAAGATTACAGGGGCACATAATGGGTCTAGGGACTGTATCTCGAACATTACAGAGGCACATAATGGGTCCAGGGACTGTATCTCGAACATTACAGAGGCACATAATGGGTCCAGGGACTGTAACTCGAACATTACAGAGGTACATAATGGGTCCTGGGATTGGGCCGCAAAATTTTGAGAGCTGAACAAGGTACAGTGGTAATTAACTATTTACATGTTTATATCTGGTCACAGTCGTAATGAAGTATTATGAACAAACACAGATTTGCAGGAAGCTATCTGGGACAACATTAAGGCCTATTACAAACCCATGGTGCGCAAAGAGTTCTGGTTAAATTTTTTATAATTGTTTGAGGGGTGTTGTACTCGCCTCATACACGCTGGGTCAGCAGTTAATGACTAGTACTCTCGCAGATAGGTACATAGGTAATTAAACCTTTCCCTGAGAATGAGGAAAGTGACAGTGGTAACTCCTGCAGGGTGATAGTGAAGCGATTGCAACACCTACAGCAGCCTGAGTACTTTCACCACCTCAGCAATAGTAACTCCCGGCAGGGCAGACTCAATTTCTTCGCTACTCTCATACTCTACGCTGCTCACTTCTTCTTTATCGGTAAGTTTGTTTTATCTGGCTCATTTATTTGTTATCGGTAAATCTTTGTGTCAGGGTCATTTCTTCATAATTAGTCTAAATAGCAAGCAAACCTCTTTATCAGTAAATCTTTGTATCTGCCTCACTATTGATAAGTCTGAACGAGCCATTTTGTGACTAAAACTCGCGTCATGAGACTTTGATATTTCTTCTCACAAATAAAATGCAAAATACAGGTTAATAAGTTCTGCAGGTTCGCGTGTGACTGGATACAGCATGGTGGGGACAGCATGTGGAGCTTGGGTGTATTTTATTATTGGTGCTCACTGGCTTGTCAACACATGTTGGCACCTCGTCTCCGTAGTCAGTAGCAATGGCCTTACTCCTGCCAGGTATGTCTCACCATTATGACTACTACAAAAGACATATATACTCGTAACTAGCAAGATAAGAGACAACACAATAAGTGTCAGGGGCCCAAGACTGTTCAATTGCCTACCAGCATACATATGGGGGATTACCAATAGACCCCTGGCTGTCTTCAAGAAGGCACTGGACAGGCACCTGGAGTTTACCTGGAGAGAGTTCCGGGGGTCAACGCCCCCGCGGCCCGGTCTGTGACCAGGCCTCCCGGTGGATCAGAGCCTGATCAACCAGGCTGTTACTGCTGGCTGCACGCAAACCAACGTACGAGCCACAGCCCGGCTGGTCAGGAACCGACTTTAGGTGCTTGTCCAGTGCCAGCTTGAAGACTGCCAGGGGTCTATTGGTAATCCCCCTTATGTATGCTGGAAGGCAGTTGAACAGTCTCGGGGCCCCTGACACTTATTGTATGGTCTCTTAACGTGCTAGTGACACCCCTGCTTTTCATTGGGGGGATGTTGCATCGTCTGCCAAGTCTTTTGCTTTCGTAGTGAGTGATTTTCGTGTGCAAGTTCGGTACTAGTCCCTCTAGGATTTTCCAGGTGTATATAATCATGTATCTCTCCTGCCTGCATTCCAGGGAATACAGGTTTAGGAACCTCAAGCGCTCCCAGTAATTGAGGTGTTTTATCTCCGTTATGCGCGGCGTGAATGTTCTCTGTACATTTTCTAGGTCAGCAATTTCACCTGCCTTGAAAGGTGCTGTTAGTGTGCAGCAATATTCCAGCCTAGATAGAACAAGTGACCTGAAGAGTGTCATCATGGGCTTGGCCTCCCTAGTTTTGAAGGTTCTCATTATCCATCCTGTCATTTTTCTAGCAGATGCGATTGATACAATGTTATGGTCCTTGAAGGTGAGATCCTCCGACATGATCACTCCCAGGTCTTTGACGTTGGTGTTTCGCTCTATTTTGTGGCCAGAATTTGTTTTGTACTCTGATGAAGATTTAATTTCCTCGTGTTTACCATATCTGAGTAATTGAAATTTCTCATCGTTGAACTTCATATTGTTTTCTGCAGCCCACTGAAAGATTTGGTTGATGTCCGCCTGGAGCCTTGCAGTGTCTGTAATGGAAGACACTGTCATGCAGATTCGGGTGTCATCTGCAAAGGAAGACACGGTGCTGTGGCTGACATCCTTGTCTATGTCGGATATGAGGATGAGGAACAAGATGGGAGCGAGTACTGTGCCTTGTGGAACAGAGCTTTTCACCGTAGCTGCCTCGGACTTTACTCTGTTGACGACTACTCTCTGTGTTCTGTTAGTGAGGAAATTATAGATCCATCGACCGACTTTTCCTGTTATTCCTTTAGCACGCATTTTGTGCGCTATTACGCCATGGCCACACTTGTCGAAGGCTTTTGCAAAGTCTGTATATATTACATCTGCATTCTTTTTGTCTTCTAGTGCATCTAGGACCTTGTCGTAGTGATCTAATAGTTGAGACAGACAGGAGCGACCTGTTCTAAACCCATGTTGCCCTGGGTTGTGTAACTGATGGGTTTCTAGATGGGTGGTGATCTTGCTTCTTAGGACCCTTTCAAAGATTTTTATATGGGATGTTAGTGCTATCGGTCTGTAGTTCTTTGGTGTTGCTTTACTGCCCCCTTTGTGGAGTGGGGCTATGTCTGTTGTTTTTAGTAACTGTGGGACGACCCCTGTGTCCATGCTCCCTCTCCATAGGATGGAAAAGGCTCGTGATAGGGGCTTCTTGCAGTTCTTGATGAACACGGAGTTCCATGAGTCTGGCCCTGGGGCATGTCGTTTATCGCCTGTTCGAAGTCATTTGGCGTCAGGATAACATCGGATAGGCTTGTGTTAACCAAATTCTGTGGCTCTCTCATAAAAAAATAATTTTGATCTTCGACTCTCAGTCTGGTTAGCGGCTTGCTTAAAACTGAGTCATATTGGGACTTGAGTAGCTCACTCATTTCCTTGCTGTCATCTGTGTAGGACCCATCTTGTTTAAGTAGGGGCCCAATACTGGACGTTGTTCTCGACTTTGATTTGGCATAGGAGAAGAAATACTTTGGGTTTCTTTCGATTTCGTTTATGGCTTTTAGTTCTTCCCGCGATTCCTGACTCCTATAAGATTCCTTTAGCTTAAGTTCGATGCTTGCTATTTCTCTGACCAGTGTCTCCCTACTCATTTCAGATATATTGACCTCTTTTAGCCGCTCTGTTATTCTTTTCCGTCGCCTGTAAAGGGAGCGCCTGTCTCTTTCTATTTTACATCTACTCCTCCTTTTTCTTAGAGGAATAAGCCTTGTGCATACATCGAGTGCCACCGAGTTCTAGGCGTAAGTTGGGGTCTGTGTTGCTTAGTATATCTTCCCAGCTTATATCGGTTAGGACTTGGTTTACTTGGTCCCACTTTATGTTTTTGCTATTGAAGTTGAATTTGGTGAATGCTCCCTCGTGACTAGTCTCATTTTGTCGGTCTGGGGCTCCACGCATACATGTCTGAACCTCAATTATGTTGTGATCTGAGTATATTGTTTTTGATATGGTGACATTTCTTATCAGATCATCATTGTTAGTGAAGATGAGGTCTAGTGTATTCTCCAGTCTAGTAGGCTCTATTATTTGCTAAAGTCAGTACCTGACCAGCCGGGCTGTGGTTCGTACGTCGGGTTGTGTGCGGCCAGTAGTAACAGCCTGGTTGATCAGGCCCTGATCCACCATGAGGCCTAGTCACAGATCTGGCCGCGGGGGCCAGATCTGTGACCAGGTATTCTCCATTCTCCAGGTATACAGAAACAAATTTGGGTAAAGGAAGAATATTACTGTGATGTAAGTAGTTTCACACTATTACTGGGATATCATTACATAATATTAGGACTTTAGTTACATACTAAGTCTTAAGTTACACACTGTTGCTAGGACTAATATCTACATTTTTAACGACAGGTTATCTGACTGAGGCACCCCAATGGGAATAAGTTACTCTGACTTTTTTGAGTTATCCTAGGTACTTTACACATATGCTGCTATGCATGATAATATGTGTAACTGCATTTGTGTATACCTGAATAAACTTACTTACTTGTTCTGTCTCCGACGAATAAAAAAGGTAATGGACTAATTACTATTATCAGGATTTACTCGGACTTTAATTACACACTGTTATCAAGACTTGAGTTACACTATTACTGGACCTTCAGTTACAACCTTCTTACCAGTTATGTACAATAATAGGGGTGCTTGGTTAGTTGATTAGGTTTAAAGCCTATTGACTGATCAAGGGTGAGGGCCACCTGAACTGTCATGTCAATAAGCTTCTAGCAAGAAAGCAATTGACTGAATGACGGTGATTGTATTTCCTTTTTGTGAATCGCCTTACCTCAGCGGTAGACTAGTGCATTAAAAATAATCTTCACCGACAGGTCATTGTCATCATTGGTGGTTGGTGGTGTGTGGCTGATCGCCCTCACTAACGAGCAAGGTGGACGGCAGCTAGGCAGGTTCATACTCTACTATATGATGGCATTCTTCGAGACTGTTGTGTGTGGCTATCTCTGGAACACAGCCATGGCTGGCTCCGGGGACTTCTTCGCTTATAAGGTAAATCAACCATTACACACACACTCAATAATAAAACTTTCCAGATGTTGCAAACGTGTCTTTCTTTTCACCTTGTCGATAATATAAACCATTTTCAACATGCATCAAGCATATTGCTTCTCTAATACATCTCTTCTTTATGTCCTCAGGCATCATGGTTCTTGTTGGTCATACTTATGATGGGAATAGTTCTTCAAATAGTGTACTACTCAGTATGCCACCCAAGCAAACCATCCTTCAGTAAAGAAGGCTTGAACTGTTGTTCAGGGGATCGCCGGGGTGCCGCTGACAGCCAGCAGCACAGTACATTATGAACAATAACAACCACAATACCTTGGCTACAACATTTACAGCTAATCCGCAACTTGAAGTGGAAACTTACATGAGGTTTCGATTATTTCTGAGTCATTATCAAACTGCGAGTGAAAGAGAAAAGGGAAGTAAGGCAGAAGTCAGGTCGGGTGAAGAAGAGACAGCCAGGGTTACAAGAGGTGAGGAGACAGCCAGAGTTAGAAGACGTTAGGAGACAGCCAGGGTTAGGAGAGGTGAGGAGACGGCCAGTTAGAAGAAGTGGGGAGACAGCCATGGTTAGAAGAGATGAGACAAGCAGGGTTGGAAAAGGTTAGGAGACAGCCAGGGTTAGAAGAGCTTAGGAAACAGCTAGGGTTAGAAGAGGTTACTTCTAAGTTTCAAATACATGCAAATTTGGGGTTACCTGTTAAAAAATAGGATAAAAAATGCAGTAACCTGTCCAGTTTATATTAAGTTCATCCGTATTCGGCTTTGATAATAACATAGGCAGTAAGTTAGAGGCTTGTTAGGCTTTACGTTTATCTGAACACTGTAAAAACGATATAGGAACAAAATAACCTCATTGTAGACATAATGAAACAGTAGATGAAAAGAGGATGTATATTTTGACCCCTAATTGAGGTCCCTTTCGGCAGATCTACTGAAGGAGTTGAAATAGAGGTCAAAATACACAACGTTCCATGTTTTCCTTTCAGGTTTATGTCTGCAAGTGGGCTTCTCTGTTGCCGTTAATGACAAGTATACATTGTACTATCTATCTGTCTATCTATCTATATATCTATCTATCTATCTATATATATATATATATATATATATATATATAATATATATATATATATTTAAGTATTAAACGTACATTCTCACAAAATTAGTATTAATATGGAGTCGTGGTTATAGAATACATCCTCATTATGTTGTATCATTATTTTCACTACATTTTGTAATGTATTTTAAGAGCAATTTTTTGTGTAATAAATAAAATGCACAGGATATATACACCGAGAGGTGTGTCTCCCAACGTATATATATAAATGTGGAAGCAGTCGCAGCCAGGCGATCTTAATAATGCAAGACAAGGCACGAGGAGTGGAAATCTTTAGCTCAAATACTTTCACACTTCTCAATGCGTCATCAGTAGCTGTGCAATGTTGCAAAGGTAGCAAGAGGAGAAATGAGGGGAAGTTTTCTCAGAGTATGATAGCGTGAGTGATACCTACAGTTGCTACTTTGCACAGCTCCTGATGATGCACGGAAAAGTGTGAAAGTGCTTGAGCTAAAGATTTCCAGCCCCTGTGACCTGTCTTGCCCACACATACACTAAGAGTTGACTTTAATTCCTGTTTTTTGGATGAAAAATGTACTGTTTTGTGATAGAGAGTTACATTGAGTATATTGAGCCTGGTGTAGGTGAGGGGGTTACATGGAGTATAATTGAGCCTGGTGTAGGTGAGGGGGTTACATGGAGTATAATTGAGCCTGGTGTAGGTGAGGGGGTTACATGGAGTATAATTGAGCCTGGTGTAGGTGAGGGGGTTACATGGAGTATAATTGAGCCTGGTGTAGGTGAGGGGGTTACATGGAGTATCATTGTGCCTGGTGTAGGTGAGGGGGTTACATGGAGTATAATTGAGCCTGGTGTAGGTGAGCGTGTTACATTGAGTATTATTGAGCCTGGTGTAGGTGAGGGGGTTACATGGAGTATAATTGAGCCTGGTGTAGGTGAGGGGGTTACATGGAGTATAATTGAGCCTGGTGTAGGTGAGGGGGTTACATGGAGTATAATTGAGCCTGGTGTAGGTGAGGGGGTTACATGGAGTATAATTGAGCCTGGTGTAGGTGAGGGGGTTACATGGAGTATAATTGAGCCTGGTGTAGGTGAGGGGGTTACATGGAGTATAATTGAGCCTGGTGTAGGTGAGGGGGTTACATGGAGTATAATTGAGCCTGGTGTAGGTGAGGGGGTTACATGGAGTATAATTGAGCCTGGTGTAGGTGAGGGGGTTACATGGAGTATAATTGAGCCTGGTGTAGGTGAGGGGGTTACATGGAGTATAATTGAGCCTGGTGTAGGTGAGGGGGTTACATGGAGTATAATTGAGCCTGGTGTAGGTGAGGGGGTTACATGGAGTATAATTGAGCCTGGTGTAGGTGAGGGGGTTACATGGAGTATAATTGAGCCTGGTGTAGGTGAGGGGGTTACATGGAGTATAATTGAGCCTGGTGTAGGTGAGGGAGTTACATTGAGTATATTGAGCCTGGTGTAGGTGAGGGGGTTACATGGAGTATAATTGAGCCTGGTGTAGGTGAGGGGGTTACATGGAGTATAATTGAGCCTGGTGTAGGTGAGAGGGTTACATGGAGTATAATTGAGCCTGGTGTAGGTGAGAGAGTTACATGGAGTATTATTGAGCCTTGTGTAGGTGAGAGGGTTACATGGAGTATAATTGAGCCTGGTGTAGGTGAGGTGGTTACGTGGAGTATTATTGAGCCTGGTGTAGGTGAGGGGGTTACATGGAGTATAATTGAGCCTGGTGTAGGTGAGGGGGTTACATGGAGTATAATTGAGCCTGGTGTAGGTGAGGGAGTTACATGGAGTATAATTGAGCCTGGTGTAGGTGAGGGGGTTACATGGAGTATAATTGAGCCTCGTGTAGGTGAGGGGGTTACATGGAGTATAATTGAGCCTGGTGTAGGTGAGGGGGTTACATGGAGTATAATTGAGCCTCGTGTAGGTGAGGGGGTTACATGGAGTATAATTGAGCCTGGTGTAGGTGAGAGGGTTACATGGAGTATTATTGAGCCTCATGTAGGTGAGAGAGTTGCATGGAGTATTATTGAGCCTGGTGTAGGTGAGAGGGTTACATGGAGTATTATTGAGCCTCATGTAGGTGAGGGGGTTACATGGAGTATAATTGAGCCTGGTGTAGGTGAGGGGGTTACATGGAGTATAATTGAGCCTGGTGTAGGTGAGGGGGTTACATGGAGTATAATTGAGCCTGGTGTAGGTGAGGGGGTTACATGGAGTATAATTGAGCCTGGTGTAGGTGAGGGGGTTACATGGAGTATTATTGAGCCTGGTGTAGGTGAGGGGGTTACATGAAGTATTATTGAGCCTGGTATAGGTGAAAAGCTGTAAAAACCATTAACAACCAAAAATACCAACAAAAGACTAATGAAGCATATCAATATAATTACTTTTGTATTTGCGTTTATTTTATATTCCTTATGTACGCTGAGATCTCTGATGTTGGTCCATGTGTGTGACACATATAAGTGGACCATGTGAATGAACCGGGAAGGTGGACCATGAGTGTACTGGGAGGGTGTACCATGTGAATACCGTGAGGGTGGACCATGTGAGTGTACCATGAAGGTGAACCATGTGAGTGTACCATGAAGGTGGACCATGTGTGGGGTGGACAGGTAAGTGTGTCATCTGGTAATCCTATCAGGTGGACAAGATGGATGTCAATTTCCAATGACAATAAAAAGTCATAGTACCGTGAGTGGAATACCCAAATAACCTGCTCATGGGAGAATAAACTTTATGACGACCTTCAGAGGGCAAGGCAGACTAAAATGCAGATTTTGAAAGTAATTTCGTATGAGGAGATAGAGCCACTCGATGTAAAGTCACTGAGACCATCCAAACGGAGTTGTGAAAGTAACATCTCGGGCAATTGCAGATATTCGAAGACCGAGTATATTCGGTCCTGCCCGTTTGGGGTATAACAATTTAGAATGTTGCAAGGTTGCAATTGTTGTAAAAAAACAAATAAATATTTTTTAAATTTATTATACAAGTAGACAATATAAAAAACATAAATGGAACTGGTTTCTGAACAATTTGTAAGCAGTAAAAAAATAGAAATAGGAACTACTTATCAACAATGACACATTGCAATGGGATACAACTTACAAATGAAATATTCCTGAGTTCCCTGAGAAAGAACAATCCTTTTACATCACTAATTTCTGCAATGAAACTTTATGAAACAATTTCTATCCTTCTTGATGGATAGTTTACTTTGCATGTGGCACAGGAAAATGAGGATGTGACATGATTATTCTTGTTGCTGCAATACTTGCATGTAAGCAAGTATCTTCTTGTTCAATTTCTTTTTGGATGGTGGCATAGCTTCCTCCTCATCTGTTGACACCTCTGCATCTTGTGGCAAGTATTCATCATCAGTTTCCACCACTTCCAGGTCATCTGGGTCTTGATCTGAGTCACTATCATCCCAAACACAGACAAATTTCGACTTATCCTTGGAGGACTCACCATAGAACAATTTCTTATTGATCTGGAAGGACAATAAAAACGTTCTGTACACACCCAGACCATTACTGAATTCATATATACACAACCAAATTTTATGGAAATATTTATATACCGAAACTTTAAAACTGCACCTAAAAGGGCAGGAACGACTGTACTTGGTCCTATTTTGTTGCACTTTTTTCATTTGCATGGTGCACTCGTAATATGCTTCACAATGCCTTCATATATATATCAAAATGTGGCTAAACTATTCATTTACGCACTAGACACACAAATCAGTACTTACCGACATTGTATAGGGTGAAATGCTTCAGTATATTACTTGGAGTTTACCTGGAGAGAGCTCTGGGGGTCAACGCCCCCACGGCCCGGTCTGTGACCAGGCGTCATGGTGGATCAGAGCCTGATCAACCAGGCTGTTACTGCTGGCTGCATGCAAATATATATAAGGAGCACTCAACCGAGAAACACGAGTTTTGGCGCCAGCAAGGTAGAAGTGTTTACATTCTGCTCTCTCGACCAATGGGAAGCGAGCAGCCGCCATCACCGCTCAGCTGGGGCGACTCAGGGAAGGTCCGTGATTGGTCAGAAATAGAGAACGGGAACCTAGATGCACTGGGGGAGTTGGAGGACGTGTGCAAAAAACCATGTTATGAGGACCGACTATACTCGGTCCTGCCCGGTAAAGGGTTGCCGTCACATAAACAACGCAAGATATAAACACTGTCATAAGTTAACTAGTCCATGCTGTAATAGCTGCTGCTGCTGCTTTAAAAGAAGATACAGACACTAAAACAAAGTGGGAGTTGTCACAGTTGCTTTTTGCTAATGACACTGTGCTTTTGGGAGATGCTAAAGAGAAGTTGCAAAGGTTGCTGGACGAATTTGGGTGGGCGTATACAAGGAAATCAAAACTGAGATAGAAATGAACATGGTGATGAGGGTAACAAGAAAATTAGGCAATGAAAGATTACATATTAGACTGGAAGGAGGGAATATGGAGGAAATGAGTGTTCAGATATTTGAGAGTGGACTTGTCAGGGGATGAGTCGATGAAAGATGAGGTGAACCACAGAACTGACGACAGCTCACCTATTTGTGTGTGTGTGTGTGTACTCACCTAGTTGAGGTTGCAAGGGTCGAGTCCTAGCTCCTGACCCCCGCCTCTTCACTGGTCGCTACTAGGTCACTCTTCCTGAACCGTGAGCTTTATCATACCTCTGCTTAAAGCTGTGTGTGTGACCCAGCAGTTAATATTTTCACCAATAAATCATTACAGTTGTGACCGGGTGTGGATGTGTGAAATGCTCATTACTCTATAATTTGTTCATGATTGTAGCCGTGTATAAACGTAAGTAAATTTACTTACAGGATTCTTTACCTTTGTAACTTGCGAGTTCATTACCTTTGTACCTAGTTCAACTATCAAAACTTTGGAGGCCCAGTCCCTAGACACATTATGTACCTCTGTAATCTGTAAATACCTTTGTAACTTGTCATGATTGTGACCAGATCTACCTGCAGTTCATTACCTTTGTAACTTGCTCAGCTATCAAAACTTTGGGGCTCAGTCCCTGGACCCATTGTGTACCTCTGTAATCTTTTGACTAACCTGGAGTTTACCTGGAGAGAGTTCCGGGGGTCAACGCCCCCGTGGCCCGGTCTGTGACCAGGCCTCCTGGTGGATCAGAGCCTGATCAACCAGGCTGTTACTGCTGGCTGCGCGCAAACCAACGTACGAGCCACAGCCCGGCTGGTCAGGAACCGACTTTAGGTGCTTGTCCAGTGCCAGCTTGAAGACTGCCAGGGGTCTGTTGGTAATCCCCCTTATGTATGCTGGGAGGCAGTTGAACAGTCTCGGGCCCCTGACACTTATTGTATGGTCTCTTAACGTGCTAGTGACACCCCTGCTTTTCATTGGGGGGATGTTGCATCGTCTGCCAAGTCTTTTGCTTTCGTAGTGAGTGATTTTCGTTTGCAAGTTCGGTACTAGTCCCTCTAGGATTTTCCAGGTGTATATAATCATGTATCTCTCCCGCCTGCGTTCCAGGGAATACAGGTTTAGGAACCTCAAGCACTCCCAGTAATTGAGTATGGGTATGGGATGCATAATAAACATATTAAAGTAACTGGATAAAGGTAGGTGATGTACTGAAGCATCTGTGGAGACAAAGAACATAATCCATGGAGGCAAAAGGGGGAATGTATGAAAAAGTGGCACCAACACTCTTATATGGGTGTGAAGCATGAGTGGTGAATGTTGGAGTGAGTAGGAAGCTGAAGGCAGTGATGTGTCTGAGGGAAATGTATGGTGTGATTACCTGGAGAGAGTTCCGGGGGTCAACGCCCCCACGGCCCAGTCTGTGACCAGGCATACATAAGGGGGATTACCAATAGACCCCTGGCTGTCTTCAAGCAGGCACTGGACAAGCACCTAAAGTCGGTACCTGACCAGCCAGGCTGTGGCTCGTACGTTGGATTGCGTGCAGCCAGCAGTAACAGCCTGATTGATCAGGCTCTGATCCACCAGGAGGCCTGGTCACAGACCAGGCCACGGGGACGTTGACACCCAGATCTCTCTCCAGGTAAACTCCAGGCATGGTGGATCATGGCCTGATCAACCAGGCTGTTACTGCTGGCTGCACGCAATCCAATGTACGAACCACAGCCCGGCTGGTCAGGTACCGACTTTAGGCGCTTGTCCAGTGCCTGCTTGAAGACAGCCAGGGGTCTATTGGTAATCCTCCTTATTTATGCTGGGAGGCAGTTGAACAGTCTTGGGCCCCTAACACTTATTGTGTTGTCTCTTAACGTGCTAGTGACACCCCTGCTTTTCATTGGGGGGATGTTGCATCGTCTGCCGAGTCTTTTGCTTTCGTAAGGAGTGATTTTCGTGTGCAAGTCTGGTACTACTCCCTTTAGGATTTTCCAGGTGTATATAATCATGTATCTCTCCCGCCTGCGTTCCAGGGAATACAGGTTCAGGTACTTCAAGTGTTCCCAGCAATTATGGCGTTCTATCTCAGTTATGCGCGCCGTGAAGGTTCTCTGTACATTTTCTAATTCAGCAATTTCACCTGCCTTGAAAGGTGCTGTTAGTGTGCAGCAATATTCCAGCCTAGATAGAACAAGCGACCTGAAGTGTCATCATGGGCTTGGCATCCCTAGTTTTGAAGGTTCTCATTATCCATCCTGTCATTTTTCTAGCAGATGCGATTGATACGATGTTATGGTCCTTGAAGGTGAGATCCTCCGACATGATCACTCCCAGGTCCTTCAAATTAGTTTTTACGATCTATTGTGTGGTTGGAATTTGTTTTATACTCTGATGAAGTTTTAATTTCCTCACATTTACAATATCGGAATAATTGACATTTCTCATCGTTGAACTTCATACTGTTTTCTGCAGCCCATTGAAAGTATGGAGCAACTTGCAATGTGAACAGACTGACTGATGTTGTAGTGGCCAGGCTTAGGCTTGGTTACAAGTACTTCTGGCAGTTTGGGAGACACACAGATGATGATCAAACTAAATGTAAATTATGTGATCAGGCATATGGTCACTCTCTTGAACACTATGTGCTTAATTGTCCACTTATTGAGGAATACAGAGACAGACAGTATATGTGACATGTCAAGATATCTTATTAATGAAAATAAGATACCAGATATACTAAGCAAATTTCCTAAATTTGCTTGTAACAGATAAGTGAACTATAGATATGTAGATATAAATCCATATGTATTCCTGTTAACCCTTTGGGGCCTAGTTCCTAGGCCTTTTGTGTATCCATATGCTCTCGCGCTACCGTCCACAGGATGGATATGGGGTGCACAATAAACTAGCCACTTCGGTGGCAAAATCTAATCTAATCTAAAAGATTTGGTTGATGTCTGCTTGGAGCCTTGCAGTGTCTTCAATGGAAGATACTGTCATGCAGATTCGGGTGTCATCTGCAAAGGAAGACACGGCACTGTGGCTTATATCCCTGTCTATGTCTGATATGAGGATGAGGAACAAGATGGGAGCGAGTACTGTGCCTTGTGGAACAGAGCTTTTCACCGTAGCTGCCTTAGACTTTGTTGACTACTACTCTTTGTGTTCTGTTTGTCAGGAAATTATAGATCCATCTACCAACTTTTCCTGTTATTTCTTTGGCACATATTTTGTGCGCTATTACACCATGGTCACACTTGTCAAAGGCTTTTGCAAAGTCTGTGTATATTACATCAGCATTGTTTTTGACTTCTAGTGCATCCAGGACCTTGTCGTAGTGATCCAGTAGTTGGGACAGGAGTGACCTGCATAGAATTTGTATACCTGGAGAGGGTTTCGGGGATCAGTGCCCCCACAGCCATCAATACCCCTGCAGGCCAGTCATCAACGTCCCCGCTGCCCGGTCATCAACGTCCCCGCTGCCCGGTCATCAACGCCCCCGCTGCCCGGTCGTCAACGCCCCCGCTGCCCGGTCGTCAATGTCCTCGCTGCCCGGTCATCAACGCCCCCGCTGCCCGGTCATCAACGTCCCCGCTGCCCGGTCGTCAACGCCCCCGCTGCCCGGTCATCAACGTCCCCGCTGCCCGGTCATCAAAGTCCCTGCTGCCCGGTCATCAACGCCCCCGCTGCCCGGTCGTCAACGCCCCCGTGGGCTGGTCATCAACGCCCCCGTGGGCTAGTCATCAGCGCCCCGGTCATCAATGCCTGCTGCCCGGTCATCAATGCCCCTGCGGGCTGGTCATCAACGCCCCCGTGGCCAGGTCGCGTTTGGAGATTAGGAGGTAATAGTAAGTTTGCCAATATTGTCCCAGCCTGAGTCTCTTCCAGACGCAGGATTAGAAGGTGCGGGGTTACAAAATATATTATCCAGAGGGTTAAGGAGGGGTTATTTAGGTGGTTTGGACATTTAGAGGATGGAACAAAATAGGACGACAAAGGAAGGCAGGGTAGAGGTCGTCCTAGAACAGGTTTGAGGAAGGAGGTAGGGAGATGTTTTTTTTATGCGAAGGGCTTGGACATCCAGCAGGCATATGTGAGTGTATTAGATAAGAATGCAGACAGGTGGTTTTTGTGACTTGACGTGCTGTTGGAGTGTGAGCAAGGTAACATTTATGAATTGATTCAGGGAAACTGGTTTGACGGACTTGAGTCCTGGAGGTGGAAAGTACAGTGTTAGCATTCTGAAGGAGTTAGTTTAATATGTTTATTATGCACCCCATACCCATCCCGTGGGCGGTAGTCAAAAGATTACAGAGGTACATAATTGGTCCAGGGACTGGACTCCAAAGTTTTGATAGCTGAGCAAGTTACAGAGGTAATGAACTCACAATTTACAAAGGTAATGAACTCACAATTTACAAAGGTAATGAACTCACAATTTACAAAGGTAATGAACTCAGAATTTACAAAGGTAATGAACTCCAGGTAAGTCTGGTCACAATCATGACAAGCTACAAAGGTATTTACAGATTACAGAGGTACGTAATGGATCCAGGGACTGGGCCCCCAAAGTTTTGATAGCTGAACTAGGTACAAAGGTAATGAGCTCACAAGTTACAAAGGTAATGAATTCTGTAGAATGGTTACTTACGTTTATACTTTGGCTACAATCATGAACAAATTATAGAGTAATGAGCAATTCACACTTCCACACCCGGTCACAACTGTAATGAGTTATTGGTGCAAATATTGATTGCTGAGTCACACACCACACACACACACACACACACACACACACACACACACACACACACACACACACACACACACACACACACACACACACACACACACACACACACACACTTTAGTTTAATATCTTTATGCACCCCATACCCATCCTGTGGGCGGTAGTCAAAAGATTACAAAGGTACATAATGGGTCCAGTGACTGGACCCCAAAGTTATGACAGCTGAACTAGTTACAAAGGTAATGAACTCCAGGTAGATCTGGTCACTAATCATGGCAAGTTACAGAGGTAATGAATCAGCTTCACTCCTATACATGGTTACAGTCATGAACAAATTACAAAGTAATGAACCACTGATACGTCCACACCTGGTCACAATTGTAATGAGTTATAAATACAAATATTAAGTGGATCATACACCCACACTAGCGCGCGCGTGCACATACACACACGAGGGCGCACGCACGGACATGTTTACCTGGAGTTTACCTGGAGAGAGTTTCGGGGGTCAACGCCCCCGCGGCCCGGTCTGTGACCAGGCCTCCTGGTGGATCAGCGCCTGATCAACCAGGCTGTTGCTGCTGGCCGCACGCAAACCAACGTACGAGCCACAGCCCGGCTGATCAGGAACTGCCTTTAGGTGCTTGTCCAGTGCCAGCTTGAAGACTGCCAGGGGTCTGTTGGTAATCCCCCTTATGTGTGCTGGGAGGCAGTTGAACAGTCTCGGTCCCCTGACACTTATTGTATGGTCTCTTAACGTGCTAGTGACACCCCTGCTTTTCATTGGGGGGATGGTGCATCGTCTGCCAAGTCTTTTGCTTTCGTAGTGAGTGATTTTCGTGTGCAAGTTCGGTACTAGTCCCTCTAGGATTTTCCAGGTGTATATAATCATGTATCTCTCCCTCCTGCGTTCCAGGGAATACAGGTTTAGAAACCTCAAGCGCTCCCAGTAATTGAGGTGTTTTATCTCCGTTATGCGCGCCGTGAAAGTTCTCTGTACATTTTCTAGGTCGGCAATTTCACCTGCCTTGAAAGGTGCTGTTAGAGTGCAGCAATATTCCAGCCTAGATAGAACAAGTGACCTGAAGAGTGTCATCATGGGCTTGGCCTCCCTAGTTTTGAAGGTTCTCATTATCCATCCTGTCATTTTTCTAGCAGATGCGATTGATACAATGTTATGGTCCTTGAAGGTGAGATCCTCCGACATAATCACTCCCAGGTCTTTGACGTTGGTGTTTCGCTCTATTTTGTGGCCAGAATTTGTTTTGTACTCTGATGAAGATTTAATTTCCTCATGTTTACCATATCTGAGTAATTGAAATTTCTCATCGTTGAACTTCATATTGTTTTCTGCAGCCCACTGAAAGATTTGGTTGATGTCCGCCTGGAGCCTTGCAGTGTCTGCAATGGAAGACACTGTCATGCAGATTCGGGTGTCATCTGCAAAGGAAGACACGGTGCTGTGGCTGACATCCTTGTCTATGTCGGATATGAGGATGAGGAACAAGATGGGAGCTAGTACTGTGGCTTGTGGAACAGAGCTTTTCACCGTAGCTGCCTCGGACTTTACTCTGTTGACGACTACTCTCTGTGTTCTGTTAGTGAGGAAATTATAGATCCATCGACCAACTTTTCCTGTTATTCCTTTAGCGCGCATTTTGTGCGCTATTACGCCATGGTCACACTTGTCGAAGGCTTTTGCAAAGTCTGTATATATTACATCTGCATTCTTTTTGTCTTCTAGTGCATTTAGGACCTTGTCGTAGTGATCCAGTAGTTGAGACAGACAGGAGCGACCTGTTCTAAACCCATGTTGCCCTGGGTTGTGTAACTGATGGGTTTCTAGATGGGTGGTGATCTTGCTTCTTAGG